>NC_057798.1:525093598-525098066 GCF_018294505.1 Triticum aestivum
AGAGGCGCCCTCGTTCACGGAGGGCGTGAGAGGCGTCCGCGGGAGCTCGCCGGCTCCAGGACGGCGGCGGCGACGGGCGGAGATCGGCGGCGGGGAGCGCGGGAGGCGGGGCGTCCGCGGGAGCTCGCCGGCACAGTAGCTGAAAGACTTCGGCTGATTTGCAAGGAATTGGTTGAGGGTAGGAAACTGAGGCTGATGATTGAACTGCCCTTGACCTTGATTCCCTTGGTTGCCTTGGCCTTGGTTGCGCTCTTGCATGAGCTGAATCATCATCTGGGCATGGGCGTTTGAGGCCGCCATCAAAGCTTGCCATGCCTCCGGAGGCGGAGGTGGAGGTGGAGGGTTCGCCTGACTGTCATCATTGCGTTCCGGATTCTGACGCGTTGGCGGAGCCATCCTGAAGAGGGTGACATCCGTTAGCATCTTGATAGACAGATAGACATGTTGAATCAAAGGATAGAAATTGCAACATATAGTCTTCACAATAAACATTCAAACAAGGATGAACGAATGAATTCCAAAGTAAACATCACGCCCATTTAAGGTGAGAAGCCACTTGATAAGATATTGATGATAGAAAAATAAAAGGCAAGGTACGAATGGAACAAATAAGTGGTAAGGATTACCCAATCAAAAACTAAATATCTGCGGGAAGAAATGCTAGAGCTACTTGAATCCCACCTATAAACTCCCGAAACTTTCCAGTTATGCAATCAGGTGTTGGGGATATAGGGGAAGCAATATATCTCACCCAAACTAACAATCCCTACATCCAGCTGTATCCATCCTTGAACACATAACCAAGAAACCTTTGGAAATCGTGTACCTCAACCTTCGAAAAGCATCCGTTATACTAGTCATGGCAATACTCCCGAGCTCGCCCCAGTACTGGTTATCGGGGTTATCTCACCAACAACTGCATAAAAGAGATTTTCGATGTCGGCAAAACTCAGGTATTCCAGAACTGCAACGATAAAATTGTGACGACAACACCTCGGAGCTCAACTCCCCGGGACACTGCCACAGCCCCTAAATGTCAGGAGGCACCAAGAACAATGTTCTCATCACAAAACCATCAGAACGAGTCCAAGATACCCGCGTGATCCTAAATTTTTTTTTAGTGAAATTTGAGGAGAGGAAAGTCAAAACATCTACGTCAGGAGACCTCACCAGAGCGACGAAGGGACTAAGGAGTAAAAAGAGTCCTACTCTCCGATATATATATAATCCTAAGACTCAAAACATTTTTGTTCTAGACTCAACAACGCCAGCAAACAATCAAGCAGGGGGCTCCTAAGTCGGGGATGGCTCTAATTACCAACTTGTAACGCCCTTGATGCGGCTATATCTCCCACGTGTTGAAGCATGACTTAGAGGCATAACCGCATTGAAAGCAATGTCGCAAGTGAGGTAATCTTCGCACAACCCATGTAATACATAAGGAAAAGAGATACATAGTTGGCTTACAGTCGCCACTTCACACAATACATAAATAAACATCCATCATCCAGATTACACTCAAGGTCCGACTACGGAACCAAAATAAAAGAAGACTACCCCAAATGCTACACAGATCCTCGATCGTCCCGACTGGGCACCTCTACTGATCATCTGGAAACGATACATAGTAACGACCAAGGGCCTCATCAAATTCCCACTTGAGATCGGTTGCGCCATCTGCATCGGTATCCTCGGCACCTGCATCTGTTTTGGTAGAATCTATGAGCCACGGGGACTCAGCAATCTCACACCCGCGAGATCAAGACTATTTAAGCTCATAGGTAGGAAAAGGCAATATGGTGGAGCTGTGGCAAGCACTAAGCATATATGGTGGCTAACATACGCAAGTGAGAGCGAGAAGAGAAGCAACGCATTGGTCGAGAAGCTAGAAGTGATCAAGAAGTGATCCTGAAACTACTTACGTCAAGCATAACTCAAACCGTGTTCACTTCCCGGACTCCGCCGAGAAGAGACCATCACGGCTACACACGCGGTTGATGCATTTTAATGAAGTCAAGTGTCAAGTTATCTACAATCGGACATTAACAAATTCTCATCTACCTCATAACCGCGGGCACGGCTTTCGAAAGATTATATACCCTGCAGGGGTGTCCCAACTTAGCCCATCATAAGCTCTCACAGTCAACGAAGGATAAACCTTCTCCCGGGAAGACCCGATCAGTCTCGGAATCCCGGTTCGCAAGACATTTCGACAATGGTAAAACAAGACCAGCGAAGCCACCCGAAGTGCCGACAAATCCCGATAGGAGCTGCAGATATCTCGTTCTCAGGGCACACCGGATGGGCAAGACGTTAGGTTGGTATAGACCCTGGTTGCCCAGGGGACGCCGGACATCGCCCAGGTTGGACCAACACTCGAAGGAGCACTGTCCCGGGGGGGTAAGTAAAGATGACCCTCGGGCTCGCGAAAACCCAAGGGAAAAAGGCTTAGGTGGCAAATGGTAAAACCAAGTTTGGGCCTTGCTGTAGGAGTTTTATTCAAAGCGAACTGTGAAGGGGGTCCCATAAATCACCCAACCGCGTAAGGAATGCAAAATCAAGGAACATAACACCGGTATGACAGAAACTAGGGCGGCAAGAGTGGAACAAGTCACCAGGCATAAGGCCGAGCCTTCCACCCTTTACCAAATATATAAGGTGCATTAATTAAACAGGAGATATTGTGATATCCCAACATATCCATGTTCCGACCAGGAACAAACTTCATCTTGACCTGCAACTAGAAACGCTATAAGAGGGGCTGAGCAAAAGCGGTGACATAGCCAATCAAGGGTTTGCTAGGACAGGATGGTTAGAGATTTGACATGGCAATAGGGAGGCATGATAAACAATGGCAGGTAGGGCTAACATAGCGAAAGAGCGAGTACTAGCAAGCAAAGATAGAAGTGATATCGAAGGTATGGTCATCTTGCCTGCAAAGTTCTCAGAGTTGTCGAAGGCTGGATCCTCGTAAGCGTACTCAACAGGTTCCTCGTTCACGTACTCGTCTCCCGGCTCTACCCAAAGCAAGAACACAAGCAAAGGAACCACAATAAATCACGGTGCAATGCACAAGCAACAAGATGCAATGCATGCCATGATATGCGAGATGTGATATGCAATGCATATGCGCGCTCCGGAAGGGAAATGATGAACAAGGCGTCAACTTGGCAAACCAAGTATGCCGCTGGAAAGATGAGATGATTTCGGTTGAAATCGATATGAAGATCACCGGAAACGGATGCACGGTTTGCAAATGGCAAGCAAAACAATAAGGGCACAAATCTGCGATTAACAGCATGATGCTACTTAGCATGCAACAAGAAACTATGCTACAGTACCCCAACATACAAACAAAGCATATGGCAGTGATCTACAGAAGATGCTTAACAAAAGAGGAACACTGAGCTACGGCTAAATTACATCATAACAAGTTCAAACAAGCATGGTGAAAGTGCAAAAAAATATCAGGCTGGACATGGCATAAACAGCATCAGGAGGCAACGTTTAGAGCAAATTATCAACAAGCTACAGGAACTTATAATGGCAAAACAAGACATGGCATGAATCTACTCAAAGCATAGATTAAAAGTCCCTTACTGACCATAAGCCAAAAAGGACCAGAAGAAATGATGGCATGCATGTAAACATAGCAAGTTTCGTTAACAGATTCAGCAAACTGAGCATTGCATTGACAGATTTACGAAGGCACCTTCGTGATCTATACACTCACTACAGAGCACCTCATGATAAACTAAGCATACATCCATCAAGAAGACATGGCATAGAATCTATACATGGCAAGGACAACATCATAGCATACACGGATCAACTACAACAACCTCGTAAAAATTGAATATCATGTAAGCAATCTGTCAGGAAACATTTTGTAGCAAAAGTAGAGCACGAAAAAGACATGCTAGACTACTCCATAATTCCAAATAAGGGCATGAATGGATAGACCATAACCATATGTTCAAAACATCCTTACTGAAGTATCTCTAAATATGCATGGATCTCTCTGTAGCAACATGTTTACATGGCATCACAATAACAGCTGAACAGGGACTAAAAACAGCCATATCACGAAGCCTAGTTTGCATGCTTCTGCTAGTCACCACATTTATCACAAAAATACATGGCATACACCCCTGTAAAGCTGGCATGCAAGTTCTGTTAAGAAACAGAAACTAACATCCCATAGCCCTCTTCCAACAGCATTTTGGGCAGCGAGATGAGCTCAAATGTAAATGATGCAATGTAATGAAATGATGTACTCTTCGAGACGAACAATTTGACATATTACACGCACGAAACAGAGCTACGGATGCGAAGATGTGATGCGATGAACATGCAACAATTTAACAGCAGAATAATGACTTAGTGAAAAACGGGGGGGGGGGTGGAGAAAAGTCAACCGGATCTGGATCTGGCCGGAGGAGGGAGATGGCCGGAGCTGGTCGCCGAA
>NC_057798.1:525098562-525107790 GCF_018294505.1 Triticum aestivum
GGTCGATGATTGGCTGCGCCGACGGTGGCGGACGTGTCCGGCGCCGGTGGACGATGTCCGGCGCGCGGAGAGGGGATTTCGTCTAGGGTTAGGGGGGAATTGATCCGGGATTTCGGGGGAGTGCACATATTTATAGGTAGAGGGAGCTAGGAGAGTCCAAATGAGGTGCGGTTTTCGCCCACACGATCGTGATCCGACGATGGAGAGCATGGAGGTGACTTAGATGGGTTATTGGGCTGTTTTGGAGGGGTGTTGGGCTGCAACTTAAAAGAGGCCTTTGCGAAAGTGCGGTTAACCGTTGGAGTACCAAACGAGCTCCAAATGACCCGAAACTTGACAGGTGGTCTACCGGTGGTATACCAGGGCCACTTGGCAAGGCTCGGTCCATTCCAAGAACGTTTAACACCCGCACACGAAAAGAGACAAGAGGGGTGCGCCGGTGCATGTGGGAGTGTCGGAATGCAAAACGGACAACGGGGAAAATGCTCGGATGCATGAGACGAACACGTATGCAAATGAGATGCACATGATGACACGATATGAGATGCATGACATGAATAAAATGCAAAAAAAAATACAAAACCCAACCATGGAGGGAATATCATACCATGTAGCCGAAAATGGCAAGAGTTGGAGTGACAAAGATGGAAAGTTACATCCGAGGTGTTACAACACTCCACCGCTACAAGAGGATCTCGTCCCGAGATCTAGGACTGAAAGAACTCCGGATAATCGGAACGGAGGTGATCCTCGCGCTCCCAGGTGGCTTCTCGGTCGGAATGGTTTGACCACTTCACTTTCAGGAATTTGATTGACTTGTTGCGAGTCTTGCGCTCAGTTTCTTCAAGAATAGCAACGGGGTGCTCATGATAAGAGATATCTTCTTGGAGGTCAATCTCTTCGAAGTTGATAGTGCGCTCAGGAGTCTTGACGCACTTGCGAAGCTGTGACACGTGAAACACATCGTGCACGTTTGCAAATTTGGATGGAAGCTCAAGTTGATAGGCGAGATCGCCTCTTTTGCCAATGATCTTGAAAGGACCCACGTATCTAGGGGCAAGCTTCCCTTTGATACCGAAGCGACGAGTGCCTTTCATTGGAGAGACGCGGAGGTAGGCATGGTCTTCGATTTCAAAAGCCAAGTCACGGTGCTTGCTATCATAGTAACTCTTCTGACGCGATTGCGCGGCTTTGAGATTCTCACGAATGACTTTGCACATTTCTTCGGCTTCTGTGATCAAGTCGTTGCCAAGAAGTTGGCGTTCACCTGTCTCAGACCAATTGAGAGGAGTACGTCACTTTCTGCCATAGAGAATTTCGAATGGGGCCTTGCCCGAACTCGCTTGGAAGCTGTTGTTGTAGGAGAACTCGGCATATGGGAGACAATCTTCCCACTTCATGCCAAAGGAGATGACACAAGCCCTGAGCATATCTTCAAGGATTTGATTGACTCGCTCGACTTGGCCACTTGTTTGAGGATGGAAAGCTTTGCTGAAACGAATGTTGGTGCCCATGGCCTTCTGAAAGGAGTCCCAGAACTGAGAAGTGAAGATGCTTCCACGATCTGAAGATATCAATTGTGGAATGCCGTGCAAGGAGACAATTCTGGAGGTGTATAACTCTGCCAGCTGAGCTGAAGTGATAGATTCTTTGATAGGAAGAAAATGAGCCACTTTAGTAAGCTTGTCCATGACAACGAAGATAGCATCATTTCCACGCTTGGACTTAGGAAAACCAATCACGAAGTCCATCTCGATGTGATCAAACTTCCATTCCGGAATAGCAAGAGGTTGGAGGAGACCAGCTGGTCTTTGGTGTTCTGCTTTCACCCTTCTGCAGACATCACATTCATTCACGAATTGAGCAATCTCTCGCTTCATTCGAGTCCACCAATATGACTGCTTGAGGTCATGGTACATCTTCATACTTCCAGGATGAATGGATAGGAGGGAATTGGTGCCTCATTCATGAGGACTTTTCTCAGATCGCCTTTGGGAACCACAATTCAATCCTCGAAGAAAAGAGTATCTTTGTCATCCAAGCGATAGCACTTGTATTTGGAAATGCCCTTGTCAATACCACGTTTCACCTTCTTCACCATGGTATCCAGGAGTTGTGCCTCACGAATTTGATCTTCCAAAGTAGGAGAGACTATGAGGTTGGCAAGAAAGCCTTGAGGAACAACTTGAAGATTGAGCTTGCGGAAAGCTTCACAAAGATCCGGTTGAAATGGCTTGAGAATTAGACTGTTGCAATAAGCCTTTCTGCTTAGAGCATCTGCAATCACATTCGCCTTGCCAGGAGTATATTCAATACTTGGATTGTACTCTTGAATGATTTCGAACCATCGAGTTTTCCTGAGGTTGAGGTTTGGTTGAGTGAAGATATACTTGAGGCTCTTGTGATCGGTGAAAATGTCCACTTGCCTTCCCAATAAGAGATGTCTCCATGTTATCAATGCATGGACAACTGCCGCCAACTCAAGATCGTGAGTGGGGTAGTTCTATTTGTTGGGCTTCAACTGGCGAGAGGTATAAGCCACAACTTTCTTCTCTTGCATTAACACAGCACCGAGACCTTGAAGAGAAGCATCGCAGAACACTTCGAATGGCTTGGATTCATCAGAAGGAGTTAAGACAGGAGCTGCGACTAGCTTCTCTTTGAGGGTGTTGAAAGCAACGTCACACTCAGGCATCCAGACATACTTGACATGCTTCTAGAGGAGATTGGAAAGAGGCTTTGCAATCTTAGAGAAGTTCTCAACGAATCTTCGGCAATAGCTTGCAAGACCAAGAAAGCTGCGAAGCTGTTTGACATTCTGAGGAGGTTCCCAATTCAGAACAGCAGAAACCTTCGCCGGATTAACAGCAATTCCCTTGGCGGAGATGATATGACCAAGGTAAAGAACTTCATCAAGCCAGAACTCACATTTGGAAAACTTCGCATAGAATTGATACTCTCTGAGCTTGTCGAGCACCAATCGCAAATGTTTGGCATGATCCTGCTTATTCTTGGAGAAGACCAAAATATCATCGAGATACACCAAGACGAATTCATTTGTGTAGGGGTTGTAGATAAAGTTCATCATGCGAGAGAAAGTTGGAGGAGCATTGACAAGGCCGAAAGACATGACAGTATATTCATAAGAACCATAGCTTGTTCTGAATGATGTCTTGGGGATATCTTGTTCACGAATGCGAATCTGATGATAACCCGTACGAAGGTCAAGCTTGGAGAATACTTTAGCACCTTTGAGTTGCTCGAAAAGCTCATTGATGTTGGGAAGTGGATACTTGTTCTTGATTGTCTTGTTGTTCAATGGACGGTAATTGACGCAAAGTCGGTCCGTGCCATCCTTCTTCTGGACAAAAAGAACTCCACAACCCCATGGAGATGAACTCGGTCTGATCAAACCCAGGCGCTCTTGTTCATCGAGCTGTTTCTTCAATTCCCTCAGCTCCTTGGGTCCAAGCTTGTAAGGACGCTTGCAAACAGGTTCAGTACCGGGCTCAAGATCAATAACGAATTCGACTGGCCGATGAGGAGGCATACCCGGAAGCTCTTCTGGAAAGACATCTTGGTACTCACAAACGACTGGAATTTGAGAAATAGCATCCAACTCGCCCTTCTCATTGAGAGAAAACAACCGAATGGTTTCATCATGAGCGGCATAGATGATAACATCCTCAGAAGGGTGTGTCAATTGAATTTGCCTGGCAGCACAATCAAGCTGAGCCTTGTGCTGAGAAAGCCAGTCCATCCCGAGAATTAGATCAATATCAGAGTCGCCAAGAACCATTGGAGAAGACAGAAATCTATAATCGCCCATCTTGATAGAAACATCCGGAGCCATCATTTTGGTGTTCATGAATAAACCCGGAGAGGAAACCGCTATCGGCTTAGGCAGATCAACAGTATGCAAATCGTGCATGGATGCAAAAGGCTTTGATATGAATGAAATAGAAGCACACGTATCAAATAAAACTTTTGCAGGAATATCATTAACTGGAAGATTACCCATTATCACATCAGAAGAATCCTCTGCTTGCGCTGCATTCGTCATATTCACCTTTGCAGACTTTGGATTATGCTTGACCACTGCATTGCTTGAAGATCTCACACGAGGAGGAGGAGGAAGGCGCCTTTGATTCAAGAATTTGTTCGCGTAGTGACCTTTCTGCTGGCACTTGTTGCAAGTCACTTCTGAGAGCGGACGGTGATAAGGAGCATTTGACCTTGGAGCTTGAGGCTGAGACTTGTTCTGATAGCCTGGGTTGGGTGGGTGGGAAGATCCACGACCACCTGAGTTCTTCTGCTGGTAAGGTTGACAAAATGGAGGAGGAGGAAGGTAGAACTTCTGCTTCTTAGCTGCCACTTGAGAGGAAGAAGAAGACTGAACTGCATCCCTGATTCTCTTCTTAGATGCCTCACACTTGAGCTGAGCACCTTCTTGCTTGAGGGCCATATTGTAGAATTGATCAAACTGAGTAGGCTCAACAAGAACGAGAGCTAACTGCAGATCCTCTCTAAGGCCACCTCTGAATTGATAGATCATACTCTTTTCATCAGGAACGTCTTGTTTAGCGAAGCAAGCAAGTTTCGGAAACTGCTTGTTGTATTCGTACACTGACATGTTGCCTTGCTTGGGATTGCGGAAGTCCTCACGCTTGCTCTCAACAACACAGGTAGGAATGTGGTGAGCTTTAAAGTCCCGACAGAAATCAGTCCAAGTAATCACTCGACCACCTCTGGAATCCTTGTATTGCTAGAACCAATCAGCTGCCTGATCCTTGAGCTGAAAAGAAGCGAATTTAACGTAGTCCTCAGGCCTGACATTTCTGCATTCAAAATGCTTGTTGATATCCACGAGCCAATCATCGGCGTCTGTGGCCTCGGCACAGTAGCTGAAAGACTTCGACTGATTTGCAAGGAATTGGTTGAGGGTAGGAAACTGAGGCTGATGATTGAACTGCCCTTGACCTTGATTCCCTTGGTTGCCTTGGCCTTGGTTGCGCTCTGCATTGAGCTGAATCATCATCTGGGCATGGGCGTTTAAGGCCGCCATCAAAGCTTGCCATGCCTCCGGAGGCGGAGGTGGAGGTGGAGGGTTCGCCTGACTGTCATCATTGCGTTCCGGATTCTGACGCGTTGGCGGAGCCATCCTGAAGAGGGTGACATCCGTTAGCATCTTGATAGACAGATAGACAAGTTGAATCAACGGATAGAAATTGCAACATATAGTCTTCACAATAAACATTCGAACAAGGATGAACGAATGAATTCCAAAGTAAACATCACGCCCATTTAAGGTGAGAAGCCACTTGATAAGATATTGATGATAGAAAAATAAAAGGTAAGGTACGAATGGAACAAATAAGTGGTAAGGATTATCCAATCACAAACCAAATATCTGCGGGAAGAAATGCTAGAGCTACTTGAATCCCACCTATAAACTCCCGAAACTTTCCGGTTATGCAATCAGGTGTTGGGGATACAGGGGAAGCAATATATCTCACCCAAACTAACAATCCCTACATCCAGCTGTATCCATCCTTCAACACATAACCAAGAAACCTTCGGAAATCGTGTACCTCAACCTTCGAAAAGCATCCGTTATACGAGTCATGGCAATACTCCCGAGCTCGCCCCAGTACTGGGTTATCGGGGTTATCTCACCAACAACTGCATAAAAGAGATTTTCGATGTCGGCAAAACTCAGGTATTCCAGAACTGCAACGATAAAATTGTGATGACAACACCTCGGAGCTCAACTCCCCGGGACACTGCCACAGCCCCTAAATGTCAGGAGGCACCAAGAACAATGTTCTCGTCACAAAACCATCAGAACGATTCCAAGATACCCGCGTGATCCTAAAACTTTTTTTAGTGAAATTTGAGGAGACGAAAGTCAAAACATCTACGTCAGGAGACCTCACCAGAGCGACGAAGGGACCGAGGAGTAAAAAGAATCCTACTCTCCGATATATATATAATCCTAAGACTCAAAACATTTTTGTTCTAGACTCAACAACGCCAGCAAACAATCAAGCAGGGGCTCCTAAGTCGGGGATGGCTCTAATTACCAACTTGTAACGCCCTCGATGCGGCTATATCTCCCACGTGTCGAAGCATGACTTAGAGGCATAACCGCATTGAAAGCAATGTCGCAAGTGAGGTAATCTTCGCACAACCCATGTAATACATAAGGGAAAGAGATACATAGTTGGCTTACAGTCGCCACTTCACACAATACATAAATAAACATCCATCATCTAGATTACACTCAAGGTCCGACTACGGAACCAAAATAAAAGAAGACTACCCCAAATGCTACACAGATCCCCGATCGTCCCGACTGGGCACCTCTAATGATCATCTGGAAACGATACATAGTAACGACCAAGGGCCTCATCAAATTCCCACTTGAGATCGGTTGCGCCATCTGCATCGGTATCCTCGGCACCTGCATCTGTTTTGGTAGAATCTGTGAGCCACGGGGACTCAACAATCTCACACCCGCGAGATCAAGACTATTTAAGCTCATAGGTAGGAAAAGGCAATATGGTGGAGCTGTGGCAAGCACTAAGCATATATGGTGGCTAACATACGCAAGTGAGAGCGAGAAGAGAAGCAACGCATTGGTCGAGAAGCTAGAAGTGATCAAGAAGTGATCCTGAAACTACTTACGTCAAGCATAACTCAAACCGTGTTCACTTCCCGGACTCCGCCGAGAAGAGACCATCACGGCTACACACGCGGTTGATGCATTTTAATGAAGTCAAGTGTCAAGTTATCTACAATCGGACATTAACAAATTCTCATCTACCTCATAACCGCGGGCACGGCTTTCGAAAGATTATATACCCTGCAGGGGTGTCCCAACTTAGCCCATCATAAGCTCTCACAGTCAACGAAGGATAAACCTTCTCCCGGGAAGACCCGATCAGTCTCGGAATCCCGGTTCGCAAGACATTTCGACAATGGTAAAACAAGACCAGCGAAGCCACCCGAAGTGCCGACAAATCCCGATAGGAGCTGCAGATATCTCGTTCTCAGGGCACACCGGATGGGCAAGACGTTAGGTTGGTATAGACCCTGGTTGCCCAGGGGACGCCGGACATCGCCCAGGTTGGACCAACACTCGAAGGAGCACTGTCCCGGGGGGGTAAGTAAAGATGACCCTCGGGCTCGCGAAAACCCAAGGGAAAAAGGCTTAGGTGGCAAATGGTAAAACCAAGTTTGGGCCTTGCTGGAGGAGTTTTATTCAAAGCGAACTGTCAAGGGGGTCCCATAAATCACCCAACCGCGTAAGGAACGCAAAATCAAGGAACATAACACCGGTATGACAGAAACTAGGGCGGCAAGAGTGGAACAAGTCACCAGGCATAAGGCCGAGCCTTCCACCCTTTACCAAATATATAAGGTGCATTAATTAAACAGGAGATATTGTGATATCCCAACATATCCATGTTCCGACCAGGAACAAACTTCATCTTGACATGCAACTAGAAACGCTATAAGAGGGGCTGAGCAAAAGCGCTAACATAGCCAATCAAGGGTTTGCTAGGACAGGATGGTTAGAGATTTGACATGGCAATAGGGAGGCATGATAAACAATGGCAGGTAGGGCTAACATAGCGAAAGAGCGAGTACTAGCAAGCAAAGATAGAAGTGATATTGAAGGTATGGTCATCTTGCCTGCAAAGTTCTCAGAGTTGTCGAAGGCTGGATCCTCGTAAGCGTACTCAACAGGTTCCTCGCTCACGTACTCGTCTCCCGGCTCTACCCAAAGCAAGAACACAAGCAAAGGAACCACAATAAATCACGGTGCAATGCACAAGCAACAAGATGCAATGCATGCCATGATATGCGAGATGTGATATGCAATGCATATGCGTGCTCCGGAAGGGAAATGATGAACAAGGCGTCAACTTGGCAAACCAAGTATGCCGCTGGAAAGATGAGATGATTTTGGTTGAAATCGATATGAAGATCACCGGAAACGGATGCACGGTTTGCAAATGGCAAGCAAAACAATAAGGGCACAAATCTGCGATTAACAGCACGATGCTACTTAGCATGCAACAAGAAACTATGCTACAGCACCCCAACATACAAACAAAGCATATGGCAGTGATCTACAGAAGATGCTTAACAAAAAAGGAACACTGAGCTATGGCTAAATCACATAATAACAGGTTCAAACAAGCATGGTGAAAGTGCAAAAAAATATCAGGCTGGACATGGCATAAACAGCATCAGGAAGCAACGTTTAGAGGAAATTATCAACAAGCTACAGGAACTTATAATGGCAAAACAAGACATGGCATGAATCTACTCAAAGCATAGATCAAAAGTCCCTTACTGACCATAAGCCAAAAAGGACCAGAAGAAATGATGGCATGCATGTAAACATAGCAAGTTTCGTTAACAGATTCAGCAAACTGAGCATGGCATTGACAGATTTACGAAGGCACCTTCGTGAGCTCGATGCACTCACTACAGAGCACCTCATGATAAACTAAGCATACATCCATCAAGAAGACATGGCATAGAAGCTATACATGGCAAGAACAACATCATAGCATACACGGATCAACTACAACAACCTCGTAAAAATTGAATATCATGTAAGCAATCTGTCAGGAAACATTTTGTAGCAAAAGTAGAGCACGAAAAAGACATGCTAGACTACTCCATAATTCCAAACAAGAGCATGAATGGATAGAGCATAACCATATGTGCAAAACAGCCTTACTGAAGTATCTCTAAATATGCATGGATCTCTCTGTAGCAACATGTTTACATGGCATCACAATAACAGCTGAACAGGGACTAAAAACAGCCATATCACGAAGCCTAGTTTGCATGCTTGTGCTAGTCACCACATTGATCACAAAAATACATGGCATACACCCCTGTAAAGCTGGCATGGCATAGATCAAAACATATGTAGGGCTCAAGTTCATAAGATGCACACATTAATCATGGCAAAAATGGCAAAAGTGCAAGTTCTGTTAAGAAACAGAAACTAACATCACATAGCCCTCTTTCAACAGCATTTCGGGCATCGAGATGAGCTCAAATATAAATGATGCAATGGAATGAAATGATGTACTCTTCGAGACGAACAATTTGACATATTACATGCACGAAACGAAGATACGGATGCGAAGATGTGATGCGATGAACATGAAACAATTTAACAGCAGAATAATGACTTGGTGA
>NC_057798.1:525108425-525123064 GCF_018294505.1 Triticum aestivum
GCCCGGGACACGTGGCAGTCGATGATTGGCCGCGCGGACGGCGGCGGACGTGTCCGGCGCGCGGAGAGGGGATTTCGTCTAGGGTTACGGGGGAATTGACCCGGGATTTCAGGGGAGTGCACATATTTATAGGTAGAGGGTGCTAGGAGAGTCCAAATGGGGTGCGGTTTTCGCCCACATGATCGTGATCCGACGATGGAGAGCATGGAGGTGAGTTAGATGGGTTATTGGGCTGTTTTGGAGGGGTGTTGGGCTGCAACTTAAAAGAGGCCTTTGCGAAAGTGCGGTTAACCGTTGGAGTACCAAACGAGCTCCAAATGACCCGAAACTTGACAGGTGGTCTACCGGTGGTATACTAGGGCCACTTGGCAAGGCTCGGTCCATTCCGAGAACGTTTAACACCCGCACACGAAAAGAGACAAGAGGGGTGCGCCGGTGCATGTGGGAGTGTCGGAATGCAAAATGGACAACGGGGAAAATGCTCGGATGCATGAGACGAACACGTATGCAAATGAGATGCACATGATGACATGATATGAGATGCATGACATGAATAAAATGCAAAACAAAAGACAAAACCCAACCACGGAGGGAATATCATACCACGTAGCCGAAAATGGCAAGAGTTGGAGTTACAAAGATGGAAAGTTACATCCGGGGTGTTACACCCAATGAGCGGTTTATGAAAGGCCGGATCACGCTATGGTGGGCTGACTTAAGAAGAAAGGTGTGAGGAATATTTCCCTTACAAGGAATCAAGACCCGGACTTGTATCCGGCTTGTAGTAGAAGATAGGATAGTCCTAGTCCTACTAGGACTCCACATGTAACCCGCCCCTCTAACTTATATAAAGAGGGGCAGGGCTCCCCAAAGAGGGACAGACAAGGAAGAAAAGAACAATCTCTATGGCTAGACACAACTAGAGGAGAGCTGGTTCACGGCGACTCCCTCATGATGATAATGAGATCTAGCCTCAAACAGCATGTAGGGTTTTTATCGGATGATGTTTCCCGGGGCCCGAAGCTCTCTAAACCCTTGTCTTGTGTTGCGTCTCTCGATTCCGCTCAACCCCTCTCAAGCTACCACATAGATGCGTTGGCCTCGCGACTAAGTCCTCACATGACGTGTTAATTCCACGACAGTTGGCGCCCACCGTGTTGCCATTGAGTCACCCTGGCCAAAGCGACTTCATCTACGGCCTTCATACCTCTGAACCGGCCGAAGAGTATACTACAATTTGCACACAATGGAGATTATACAAACTACGGCGAACTCTCGCAAGGCCTTTGAAAGGATCAACATAAAAGTTCTTGGTTACCTACGGATGCCATATGATGATCATTTGTCGCCTAAAATCAGGTGATATTTATCTTATGTATATTGTTAAGTACATGTTGATTTCCTTCGACAAACAACTACTCCGCCCTGTTGTATGTTTTGTACGTAGGACAACTTTGGTTTATACCATGGGTACGGAGCACATACTTGCAACATTGCGCACGGTGTTCGTCCGTTGCTCATTACCCGGTAAATGGACGTGCAAGCCGCCACCCTTGCCGCCCGGACTACTTCAACTAACCAGAACCGTCCCTGTGATTGACTCATCCGCCCGCGCCGCCTTACAACGCCACGGACGACTCGTCGTCCGCCCTCGCGGCCGGTTCACGTGTCCGCGCTAGCTTACAACATCGTGGCCGACTCGCTGTCCGTGCCAGCTTACAAACGTCACGGCCGATTCACCCGTCCGCATCGGTTTACCATGATGTGGCCGGTTCACCCGTGAGCGACTTCAACTTCACCTAGCGATCATCAATTTCATGGCGGATTATTTCCGGCCTGGCAGATCAGGTGATATCCATCTAAAATATATTTTATTGGTACATATTATTTTTTGTCAAAGAGCAATTTATCTTTTTCTTGGTCTGCAATGTTATTGATGCAGGACCATTGTTCACTACATCAAAACGACGTGGTTAACTCGCCCGTCCACGCCGGTTTACAACACCGTGGCCAGTTCATCTGTTTCAGCCAGCTCTAATGCTAAGGTCATCTTTTCCGTCCGCCTCTCATGAACTGGTCTACATCAACACACCAGGCTGCACCTGTCTGCATGAGGTGTTTATTGAGTATAAAGCAAGTCACAGCTTGGGTAGCCCGGTTTTCTTTCAAATTGGAGGCAAATTATCATCAACTGTCGTCTACACTGGGTGGCTCAATGGGCAGGCACACAAGTTGCCGCCACTACAGTTTGGTTAACTTCAAATCGCCAGTTGAAAGGAACCATTGGCCGAGTTGCTGACACGGCTCATACGAGATCATTTATAACCCGCAGTAGTCACCTCAACCTTCTGTGAATTCACATCGTGCTATCAACACCAATGATATACAAGTTATGCCGGTTTATATCACGGTCAAATATGGAAGAGTCTCAAGCCAACTCCTTGAGTCACCTTTGAGACTCGGGGGCTATGATGACATGACTCAGCAAATCTTGCGAGTTTTAGCAAATTTAAGAACCCCAGGACGATGGAGGGAAGGATAACCCGGTCCCGGAGGCTACTGTTATATTCATGAAAATTTAAAGGCCGTCAAAAAATTTCTGTCTTAAAAAGTATATGACAGTTACAAAACCCCAGCTCAATGAAGAAGTTCCAGGTCATCAGAAAGGATTCCGGTTCAAAATCCGGTTCAAGAGACATTTCTCTCTCATAAAGTGTTGAAGCTCTAAAATATCCGGTCTAAAAATCCGGCTCAAAGGAAGTCAGTCTCACTGAAGCTCTCAAATCCGGTTTAAAAATGTCTGGTTCAAAAAGGAATTAACTTCTCGCAAGTTCGAGTTTAAAGGCCGTCAAAAAATTTCCGGCTGAAAATGAAGATTCCGGTTTAAAATCCGGTTCAAGGGAAAGATGTCTCCCGCAAAGCTTTGAAGCTCTCAATATCCGGTTCAAAATTCCGGTTCAAGAAGAATTTATCTCTTGCAAAAAGTTAAAGGTTGCCGAAGAGGACCTGCTGCCATGATGCGCGGTTCAAACATGGGTATCTTGCCTTATTGGCTTATCATATTATTTATCATGTGGGGGCTTCTGCTTACAAAGCAACGTCCTGTTTTGTCCATTAAACCGGCTATCTTGCCACAATACAGCTTGGGAGCTTCACACCCAAGGGGCCAAAGAGAGTGTTGTTGCTAAAAGCACAATTCAAACATAGGCACCCATTGAGCACAGCTCACAAAGTTACTTGGGGGCTCTTTGTGTAAAGTAACAAAGAGTTTGAAAGGACCCTTGTAATTGGGTATCGGCCCACGGCTTCGAAGCCTTGTGTATTCACCTAAAACCCCGGGTTAACCTGCCTTCATCAAGTAAGCCACTCCTATCCAGGTAATCCTGGCATGACCCGCCGAACGTTTGACAAGTTACTCTTATACAGACCCTGAACTTGTCAAAGTTAAAACGACAATTGGTTAGTTGGAGGGCCATCTTAAAAGGCTTTGTCAAATGGTTTAACTCAGCGGCCTAGCAGCCCATGAAAAGCCTCGAATTTGGGCCTGGCAGCCCTTGAAAAGCCTCGACTACACAGTTTTATTTGCCTTTGTCAAGATTTTTCTCTTTTGATAAATTCTATGTTGAACCGGTGTCTATTGACCCGGCATGACTATCAGTCATCAAATTAACCCGGCATTAACAACCCGGCTCGGCTTTCAACTACAAGTTGTCAGTACACGATCAAGTTATAATCCGGAGACTATCAGCCCGGTCTGGTTTGACTACGAGTCGCCAGTATTTTATATGGTTAAACCGGTGTTTATCACAACCCAGTACGGTTTTATCATAAATCGGCACAGTATGAAAGGAGTTATCATTACTCAAGATTGGGGTTATCACTCTTACTACAAAAAGTTGGTAAACCAACGATGTGATTCAATGTCACCGAAATAGGCTGAATAAAGCATGATTATAAATCACCGGTGTTTATTAAACCGGCCTGGCTTTAAGACGATAAGTTGCCAGTATATGATGAGAAATTATCCGGTGTTTGTTAACCCAGCCTGGCTTTGGACTATAAGTTGCCAGTATATATTTGGATTGCGCCATTGGAATCATGCGCTTATAAATCATTGGGTTATATTATTCAAATAGCCAAACTAGGCTGAATTTTCATTATGATATTGAATGAATAAGGTTTTTCATACCGGATTATATTACCTTGAATAGCCAACATGGCTGGATTTTTATTATGGTTATTAATAACCGGTATTATTGAGGTTTTCAAAGTCTCTTTAGCGCAATGGATATTATTTTATCGATGGATATGATTTATTCCACAATGGAAGGAATAGTCCCGAGTCGCTGCAGGCTTACGACCCGGCACTTGGGGGCTACATTATTCAAATTGAGATTATATCAAAGATGCAAGTCTCATGTCGTTGCAAGGATGCACCATGACACTTGGGGGTAATGCAAAGTCATTTTTTGCTCATCTTATTGAAGACCCGACTCATCACATTATAATGAGCCGGCCCTTGGGGGCTACCAATTGTTCCTGTCAACAATTCAAGGTACAAAGCTTTTTATTCATTATATTGAAGGGTCCACTGCTCAGTTGGTAAAGCACAAGGCTCTTAACCTTGCGGACGTGAATTCAAGCCCCATGATGGGGGTTACATCATATGATGTTATTTTCACTGAAGTATATATCAAGTCCCAGCTCAATATTATCTTACTGAGCCGGCCCTTGGGGGTTACACATCATTACTAAAATCTACATGATTATACCTACAAAGTCCCTGCTCATTATTGCATAATGGCCCGGCCCTTGGGGGCTACATTGATTGAAGTTTTTATGAGTATAAGACAATTACAAGTCCCTGGTTGCTGCAAGCATGACAACCCGGCACTTGGGGCTACATAATCTGGAGTATACAGTTTTTACTAAGTGACTGGGATGAACAACATGGATTTCTTCTTAAGTGGCAGTATTTATATTGAAGCAAGTCTTAAGCCATCGCTTTGTTCTGCTCAAGACTTGGGGGCTACATGTATTATATTATTATCGAAGAACTATTTTCAAATTCTCTATTTTGAGCAAACCGGATTGACCCGACGTCACCAATCATTATGACCCTGTGTCTGCAACCTGGCATCATCAATAATCATGAACCAGCGTTGGCAACAATCATGACCTGGAATTATCAGTTTTTATAACCCGCAATGGTGGTAATCATAAACTGGCAAGTTTTACATCTTCAAGCCGGCTGGATATTAGTTGAATATTTCCGAGACTAATATTTTTGTCAAGTCAGACCATTGAAGGCCAATACAAATGGATTCTTTATTTACAAAATATCTTCTGCAAGCAAATTGATTATGAAACTGGTCTATTGACTCGGATTTTTTAGAAGGAAGAAATGACAAGGATATAAGGATGATCAAGTGCCGGTTTACAAGAATATTTAAACCGGAGCACAACCCGACAAATTTGTTCTTGTGTTTATGTTGCAGATCAGTTTAACATGGATGAATCCAAATTAAACTAGGGGCTAATGTCGGGGATATACCCTGCGGTATAAACCGCCGGATGTATGACCCGGCTAGAGTTTGGCGACCCACTTGGACCTGGCGGTTTAAGATTCATTGGTAATCCGGCAGGCGAGTCAGTGGAGTGACAAGACCCGGTGGCCCAACGAGCGGTTTATGAAAGGCCGGATCATGCTATGGTGAACCGACTTAAGAAGAAAGGTGTGAGGAATATTTCCCTTACAAGGAATCAAGACCCGGACTTGTATCCGGCTTGTAGTAGAAGATAGGATAGTCCTAGTCCTACTAGGACTCCACATGTAACCCGCCCCTCTAACTTATATAAAGAGGGGCAGGGATCCCCAAAGAGGGACAGGCAAGGAAGAAAAGAACAATCTCTAGGGCTAGGCACAACTAGAGGAGAGCCGGTTCACGGCGACTCCCTCATGATGATAATGAGATCTAGCCTCAAACAACATGTAGGGTTTTTACCGGATGATGTTTCCCGGGGCCCAAAGTTCTCTAAACCCTTGTCTTGTGTTGCGTCTCTCGATTCCGCTCAACCCCTGTCAAGCTATCACATAGATGCGTTGGCCTCGCGACTAAGTCCTCACACTAAGGACATCTGACGTGTTAATTCCACGACAGTGATGATGAAGGTTCCCCCAATGATTATGTATTACCTGTTGTTCCTAAGGGTTATGTTATGAATGAAAAAGCTGCTATGGAAATTCTTGCTTGCAATGGTAGAAATGATCTTAAGAAATTATTAGCTAAATGGAAGCAACAGTCTCTTAATGCTAGAATGAAACCTGATCCTGCTTTTGCTACTTCACCTATCTGTGTTACTGATAAGGATTATGAATTCTCTGTTGACCCTGGTATTATTACTTTAGTTGAATCTGATCCTTTTTATGGCCTTGAATCTGAAACTGTTGTGGCACATCTTACCAAGTTGAATGATATAGCCACCCTATTTACTAATGATGAGAAGTCTCGCTATTTATATATCCTCAAGATATTTCCGTTCTCATTAAAGGGTGATGCTAAGACTTGGTATAATTCTCTTGCTCCTAGTTGTGTGCGTAGTCCCCAGGATATGATTTATTACTTCTCTGCTAAATATTTTCCTGCTCATAAGAAACAAGCTGCCTTGTGGGAAATATATAATTTTGTGCAAATCAAAGAAGAGAGTCTCCCACAAGCTTGGGGGCAGCTTCTCTGGTTACTTAATGCTTTTCCTGGTCATCCTCTTAAGAAAAATGAAATACTTGATATCTTTTATAATGGACTAATCGATGCTTCCAAGGACTACTTGGATAGTTGTGCTGGTTGTGTTTTTAGCGAAAGAACAGTCGACAAAGCTGAAATATTATTGAATAATATGTTGACTAATGAAAATAATTGGACTCTTCCAGAGCCAGTTCCTGAAGTAATTCCTGAACCAATTGAGCCAACTCCTGAGTCTATTCCTAAACCCACTCCGAAGAAGAGAGGTGTTTTATTTCTCAGTCCTGAAGATATGCAAGAGGCAAAAAAATCAATGAAAGAAAAATGATATAATGCTGAAGATGTTAAGAATTTACCTCCTATTGAAGAAATACATGGTCTTAATTTCCCACCTGAAGAACCACATTGCCTTGATAACCCGACACAGGTAGTAAAGGTAAATTCTCTCTATAGATATGATAAAGTTGAAATACCCTCTACTAAATTTCATAGCCCATGCTTAGATGAATTTGATGACTTTATGGCTAGACAAGAAAGTTTTAATGCTTATGTAGCTAGAGAGTTAAAGAATAATTCTTTCGAGATAGGATGCGTAGGTGATAATCTGGCTAGACTGAAAGATGAACTTCACCGCGTTAGCAAATATGCTTCTATGGTTGCTACTCAAGCTGAGCAAGTACTTAAAGCTCAAAATGATTTGCTTGATGAGTTAAATAATAAAAATGACTTTGCTGTTAGAGTGGCTACCAGAACTGGTAGAATGACTCAGGAACCTTTGTATCCTGAAGGCCACCCTAAGAGAATCGAGCAAGATTCTCAGAGAAATAAATTAGAGGCACCTAGTTCTTCTAAAAAGAATAAGAAGAAAAACGATAGGACTTTTCTTGCTTCTAGAGAACCTACTGTAGACACACCTGAGAATCCCAATGATATTTCTATTTCTGATGCTAAAACACAATCAGGTGATGAACATGAACCTAGTGATAATGTTAATGATAATGTTCATGTTGATGCTCAACCTAGCAAAGACAATGATGTAGAGATTGAACCTGCTGTTGATCTTGATAACCCACAATCAAATAATCAACGTTATGATAAGAGAGATTTTGTTGCTAGGAAGCACGGTAAAGAAATAGAACCATGTGTTCAAAAACCCATGCCCTTTCCTCCTAAACCATCCAAGTCAAAGGATGATGAGGATTTTGAGCGCGTTGCTGAAATGATTAGACCTATTTTTTTACGTATGCGCTTAACTGATATGCTTAAAGTAAATCCTTATGCTAAGTATATGAAGGATATCATCACAAATAAAAGAAAGATACCGGAAGCTGAAATTTCCACCATGCTTGCTAATTACACTTTTAAAGGAGGAATACCAAAGAAACTTGGAGATCCGGGTGTACCAACTATACCATGCTCTATTAAAAGAAATTATGTTAGAACTGCTTTATGTGATCTTGGAGCCGGTGTTAGTGTTATGCCTCTCTCTTTATATCATAGACTTGAATTGAATAAGTTGACACCTACTGAAATATCTTTGCAAATGGCTGATAAATCAACTACTATACCTATCGGTATTTGTGAGGATGTGCCTGTTGTGGTTGGAAATGTCACTATCTTAGCGGACTTTGTTATTCTAGATATTCCCGAGGACGATACTATGTCTATTATCCTTGGTAGACCTTTTCTTAATACTGCAGGGGTTGTTATTGATTGCAAGAAAGGCAATGCCACTTTTCATGTTAATGGTAATGAGCATACGATACACTTTCCGAGGAAACAATCTCAAGTTCATAGCATCAATTCTATTGAAAAAGTTCTAACTATCATTTTTGGAGGTTTTGAATTTCCTCTCCCTACTGTCAAGAAAAGTATGATATTCTTATTGTTGGGGATTTTCATATCCCCATTGAGGTAACTTAGTGTTATTCGAAATTTCTCCGGTTCCGTGTTATTTGGAATGAGTTTGTTAACAAGACTTGATCAACCTTGTTAGTGGGTTCAGTTTGATGATCACGAGATGGATGAAACTAGAAGGCACAACCTTCTGTACCCTCTTTTTACTTTCTGATATTGGAATAAATAAAGCAAAAACATAGTATTATCTGTCTATTTTCTGAATTATCCGTGCATTAAAAAAATAGTCCAAAAATAAAAGTGCTCCAAATGCCCTTCAAATTTAGTATGATTTTTTCTGGAATATTTGAGGATTTTAGGCACTGAAAACATTGCAGGAGGGGCAAGCACCAGGCCACGAGAGAGGAGGGTGCCCCCCCCTTGTAGGGTGTGCCCCCTCTCTCGTGGGCTCCTGGTGGCTCCCCTCCACTTATGCCAGCACCCACACACTTCATCTTCTACCCAAAAAAATCCCCATCCAGCTCAAGCCCGATTTCTAGCTCGTTTTGCTGCGATTTTTGATCTCGTAGCTCAAAGCTCCATTCTCGAAACTACTTTGGGAGATTGTTGCTTGGTATGTGACTCCTCCATTGGTCCAATTATTTTTTGTTCTAGTGCTTTATTCATTGCAAAAAATTTCTGCATAGGTGGCCATGTTCTTGAGCTTGCATGTTAAATTTTTGAGGTCCCAAGCAATTCCAATGCATGATATAGGCCCTAGGCACTTGTAGGAGTAGTTGTTATCAATCTTGTTTAGTTTTATTCACTTTCATTTTGAAGTTACTAAAATTTCAGAAAAAGAAATATGCTTAGAAGAATGTACCAAGGTGGTTCCTCAGCAAAAAAAGGGCCAAGGATTGCTATATGTGAACAAGATGTTAATTTGCCAAGGGACGCAAATGTACGGGCTTGTGAGTGACCATCCGATGATTTTATGGTCGAAGCAGGCTTCAAGGAGGAATTTGACGCATATGTGCGTAATGCCGAGCTGGAGGACTTCTTACAAGACAAGTGTCCTCGATATTATCAATTGAGTGATTCCTTTGTGCGGAGGTTTGAATATATTTCTGCACGTAATTCTCCTAGTGTTATGATTGATATTTATGATACATCTTATACCATGGATTTAGAGGATTTCACAACTGCTTGCAAACTCCCGCAGTGGAGTAATATTAATGATCCTCCCAAATTTGAAGTTAGAGATTTTCTTGCTAGTATTACTGTGGGAGAATCTAGGGACGTAACACAAGCTACCATAGGGAGCATTCATTTTCCTGCTATACATTACTTTGTTCTCTTTATTGGTAGATGCATTAACAGTAAGGACAAAGTATGTCACATGTGTGCCCCTGATCTTTGTGTCCTCAAGAGTGTTGTGTCAGGTTATAGAGGTTATAACTTGGGGGCCATAGTTGCACGTAGGTTGCAGAATAATAGTAGAAGGGGAGATTTCTTTGGAGGAATTTATGCAACCCGTGTGGCTAATTTTCTTAATATAGCTCCACGAGAGGGGGATATGATTGTACCTCCTGTTTATTTGGATAAAGAAGCTATGTTTGATCATCATTTTCTTGAGAGGAATGAACAATTCCTCCATTATCGACTAACCTATAACTGACGCAACATCGTCCCTGATACTCTTCCTGCTCCCTACCTTTTTGATTATTAGGCAAAAGGAAGATATGTTGTCACCAGGGAATAAGCAACTGAATATGAGAGGGGAATGGAGGCAGCTCGCCAACACGCTGCTGCTCAGGAGGCGGTCGCCTCTTCATCTCAGTACTACCCCAGTTTCACTTATGGATATCAGCCAGGTGGTCACTGGTATTAAACCAACTTAGGCCAAAATCCTAAGCTTGGGGGAGTACGTATTTCTCACCGACTTTACATTCATGTTCACACACTAGTCGTCGGTGCTCATACTCTTTCATTGTATTATCCACGCTAGTTTAAATTTCTTTTTCTAGTTTTCTTCTTGTGTGTTTGATAAACTTTAAGAAAAACCAAAAAAAATAGTTAGCTTAATTTCCATTGCTTGTAGTAGAAATTAAAATGAAAACCCAAAAAGATTTCTCGTTCTTCTTTTACTTGTTGGGATCTTTCCCGTGTAAATAGTTTTATTTTCTTTTCTTTCTTTTGGGGGTCGAGAAGACCATATTGAAAATGCTTAGTGTCTCTTATATGCATGATTGTTTATTTAATTTAGAGCCCATATTACTTGTCTTCTCTCTTGAGTTGAATGCTTCCAGATTCCAGCTTAGTCCAATGCACATGCACTCTTATTATTATACACATCGTTCAGTCGTGCAAGTGAAAGGCAATAATGATGATATATGATGGACTTATTGGGATGAGAAAAGCTGGTATGAACTCGACCTCTCTTGTTTTTGTAAATATGATGAGTTCATCGTTCCTGAGTCAGCTATTATGAAGTAAACATATTTGCAATGACATTTAGAGATTATAGTTGCTTGTGCCATGCTTGATTAGCTATGAGTTATAATGGTTTACCTTGCGTGCCAACACGCTATTAGAATGATTATGATGTGGTATGATGGGATGGTATCCTCCTTTGAATGTATTAAGTGACTCGACTTGGCACATGTTCACGCATGTAGTTGAATCAAATCAACATAGCCATCATGATATTTATGTTTATGGTAGATTATATCCTACTCGTGCTTGTACTTGGTGTGAATTAATTTTAGTGCATGTTTATGACTATTGTCGCTCTCTCAGTTGGTCGCTTTCCAGTCTTTTGCTAGCCTTCACCTGTACTAAGCGGGAATACTGCTTGTGCATCCAAACTCCTTAAACCCCAAAGTTGTTCCATATGAGTCCACTATACCTTCCTATATGCGGTATTTACCTGCCGTTCCAAGTAAATTTGTATGTGCCAAACTCCAAACCTTCAAATGAAATTCTGTTTTGTATGCTCGAGCAGCTCATGCTTCAACTAGGGCTTCCTATATCTTCCATGCCAGGTGGGTTATTCTCAAGAGGAGTGGACTCCGCTCCTCATTCACGAGAAACGGCTGGTAACCGGGATGCCCAACCCCATGATCCAAAAAGATCAAAACAAATCAAAATAATTAAACAAAACTCCCCCAGGGCTGTTGTATGTTGGAGGCACTCGTTGTTTCGAGCAAGCCATGGATTGATGCTTGTTGGTGGTTGGGGGAGTATAAACCTTTACCATCCTGTTTGGGAACTGCCTATAATGCATGTAGTATGGAAGATACAACCATCTCATAGTTGTTGCATTGACAACAAAAGTATGCCGCTCAAAATGTTATTCAATCTCTATTTTAAAATCGAGCTCTGGCACCTCTACAAATCCCTGCTTCCCTTTGCGAAGGGCCTATCCATTTACTTTTATGTTGAGTCATCATCCTTCTTATTAGAAGCACCCGCTGGAGAGCACACTGTCATTTGCATTCATTATCATTGGTTTATATTGGGTATGACTTGACTAGATCTCTTTTACCATGAATTACAATGTTTAGTCAGTCCTTGATCTTTAAAGGTGCTCTGCATTTATGTTTTGCGATCTCAGAAAGAGCTAGCGAGATACCATTTTGTTATATCATGTTATGGTTATTTTGAGAAAGTGTTGTCATCCGAGTTTTATTATTATGGCTCGCTAGCTGATTATGCTATTGATATGAGTAATTGTGAGACCTATGTGTTATTGTTAGTATGGTCGGTTCATAATATTTGCTGAAACTTGAATGATGGCTTTTCATGTTACAACAACAAGAGCAAGCAGAGTTTGTAAAAGTTTTTCTTTATCACTTTTAGTTTATCAACTAAATTGCCTGAAGACAAGCAAAGGTTTAAGCTTGGGGGAGTTGATACGTCTCCAACGTATCTACTTTTCCAAACACTTTTGCCCTTGTTTTGGACTCTAACTTGCATGATTTGAATGAAACTAACCCGGACTGACGATGTTTTCAGCAGAACTGCCATGATGTTGTTTTATGTGTAGAAAAGAAAAGTTCTCGAAATGTCCTGGAAATCCACGGAGGCACTTTTTGGAATTAATAAGAATTTTTGGCGAAATAATTAGTGCCAGGGGGCCCACGGCCTGTCCACGAGACAGTGGGGAGCCCCCCTAGGGCGCGCCCCCCTATCTCGTGGGCCCCCTGGACCTCCTCCGAGCTCAACTCCAACCTCATATATTCCGTCTCGGGGAGAAAAAAATCAGGGAGAAAGTTTCATCGCGTTTTACGAAACGGAGCCGCCGCCAAGCCCTAATCTCTCTCAGAAGGGCTGATCTGGAGTCCGTTTGGGGCTCCGGAGAGGGGGATTCGTCGCCGTCCTCATCATCAACCATCCTCCATCACCAATTTCATGATGCTCACCGCCGTGCGTGAGTAATTCCATCGTAGGCTTGCTGGACGGTGATGGGTTGGATGAGATTTACCATGTAATCAAGTTAGTTTTGTTAGGGTTTGATCCCTAGCATCCACTATGTTCTGAGATTGATGTTGCTATGACTTTGCTATGCTTAATGCTTGTCACTAGGGCCCGAGTGCCATGATTTCAGATCTGAACCTATTATGTTTTCATGAATATATGTGTGTTCTTGATCCTATCTTGCAAGTCTATAGTCACCTATTATGTGTTATGATCCGACAACCCCGAAGTGACAATAATCGGGATACTTCTCGGTGATGACCGTAGTTTGAGGAGTTCATGTATTCACTATGTGTTAATGCTTTGGTCCGGCTCTCTATTAAAAGGAGGCCTTAATATCCCTTTTTCCACTAGGACCCCGCTTCAACGAGAGGGTAGGACAAAAGATGTCATGCAAGTTCTTTTCCATAAGCACGTATGACTATTAACGGAATACATGCCTACATTACATTGATGAATTGGAGCTAGTTCTATATCACGCTATGTTATAACTATTGCATGAGGAATCACATCCGGCATAATTATCCATCAGTGATCCATTGCCTACGAGATTTTCACATATTGTTGTTCGCTTATTTACTTTTCCGTTGCTACTGTTACAACTACTACAAAAACCCCAAAACATTTATCTTTACTTTTGCTACCATTACCATTATTATCATACCACTTTTGCTACTAAACACTTTGCTGCAGATACTAAGTTATCCAGGTGTGGTTGAATTGACAACTCAACTGCTAATACTCAAGAATATTCTTTGGCTCCCCTTGTGTCGAATCAATAAATTTGGGTTGAATACTCTACCCTCGAAAGCTGTTGCGATCCCCTACACTTGTGGGTTATCAACATGTTGTTTAAATCTAGAGATAAGGTCGTATCTGTAAATTTAAAGGGTTGCATCTAGAGATAAGATGTTATCTCCAAGGGATTTCAACCTTGTGGACGGCCCTTGTAACGCCTCGGATTCAATGCGCTAGGTGTCTGCCAGTTATTCGCCGTCATTGCCATGTCATTTGCTTGCGTGTTGCATTTTATCATGTCATCATCTGCATTGCATTGCATACGTGTTCGTCTCATGCATCCGAGCGTTTTCCCCGTTGTCCGTTTTGCAATCCAGCGCTCCTATGCCCTCCGGCGTTCCCCCTTTTGTCTCCTGTTGTGAGTGGGTGTTAAACTTTCTCGGAATGGCCCGAGCCTTTCCAAGTGGCATTGGTATAGCACCGGTAGACCGCCTGTCAAGTTTCGTGCCATTTGGAGGTCGTTTGGTACTCCAACGGTTAACCGGGTGACCGCAAAGCCCTCTTTTGTGTGCAGCCCAACACCCCTTCCAAAGTGGCCCAAAACCCAGCAAACTCCCCTCCATCCTCTCGGTCGTTCGATCACGATCGCGTGGCCGAAAACCGCTCCTCATTTGGACTCTCCTAGGTCCCTCCACCTATAAAAACGTCTTCCCCTCTCCATTTTCAAATCATTTTCCCCCGAAACGCTAACCCTCATTTTCTCCTCCGCGCCGCGCCGGACATGTCCGTCCCCAGCCGGACATGTCCGCCCTCGCCCTCCCCCAACCGCTGTGCGCCACGTGT
>NC_057798.1:525123452-525170844 GCF_018294505.1 Triticum aestivum
AGCGCCGCCCCCAGCGCTGGCCGACTCCTGCGCCGCCGCCATCGCGCCGCCCGACCCCGCGGCATCTCCGCCGCCGCCTTCCGAGCTCGCCGGAGGCCAGCCCTCCCCTCAGTCGCGGCGTCCCTCGCCTCGCCGCCGGAGCTCGCGCGCCGCCCGAGCCGGCCGCCCCGCGCCTCGGATCTCCGTGTTCGGCCGGCTGCTCCTCGCCAGAGTTCCCCGCCGCCCTCGCCGCCTTCCTCCACCGGTCGGTGCGCCACCTCGCCGGAGAAGCTCGCCAGCGCCGCCGTCGTCGCCGAATCTGGTCAGGTGGATCAGATCCACCACCTCGGCCATCCAAACGCCCTTGTCCCCGTCCTGTACCGCGCCGTCCCGGATCCCTCCGTCCCGGGTTGACTTTTCCCGGAGGTGAAATTCCACCAAGTCCCGAGGGTTTTCAACATAATCATGCCATGTTCGTCATGCCGTATCTCTGCATCCGTAGCTCCGCTTTGTGCGTGTAATGTGTCAAATTGTTCATCTCGACGAGTACATCATTTAATTCCATTGCGTCATTTTCATTGGAGCTCATCTTGATGCCCGAATCATTGTAGGAAGAGTGCTTCATGATGTTAATCTGCTGAAACTGTTATAACATGCTCATTTGTCATTTTTGCCATGATTGATGTGTGCATCCTATGAGGTTGGTGTCTACATGTGTTTTGATCTATGCCATGCCATATTTACAGAGGTGCTTACCATGTATTTTTGTGATCAATGTGGTGACTAGCACAAGCATGCAAACTAGGCATCGTGATGTTGCTGATTTTAGTCCCTGTTCTGCTGTTATTTTCATGCCATGTAAACATGTTGCTATAGAGAGATCCATGCATATTTTGAGATACTTCAGTAAGGGTGTTTTGAACATGTTGTTATGCTATCTCCATCCCTGCCCTTGGTTGCAATTACGGAGTAGCCTAGCATGTCATTTGAGTGCTCTACTTTTGCTTCAAAATGTTTCCTGGCAGATTCTTCACTTGTTATTCAATTTAGCCAAGGTTGCTATAGTTGATCCTTGCATGCTATGGACTTGTTCTTGACTTGGTTTGTTTCAAAAACATGTCTTCTTGATGATGCTATGCTTATCTTGTTATGCAATGACTTGTGATGAGTGAATCGAGCTTGTTAAGTAGGATACTTGCTGTTGCTATTTTGCTAGACTGAATCTGTTATTTGGTGATGCTATGTAAACATGTTGCTACTAATCATTCTATGCATAATCTGGAGATGATCATTAAACATGTTTTGTTCTACATGTTATGCTCTAACTACCCATGCCCCTGGTTGCATTTATAGGTTGCTGTAGCTAGTTGTAATCTTGATCTGAAGTTGCTTGAAAATGTTGCTATCAGCCCGTTAACATTAAGTTCACTTGTTCCCATGTGTTTTGCTAGTGTTCCATGCACCCTATGACCTTGCTCTTGCCATGCTTAACTTCAAAAATATGCCTTCTTACGGTTGGTTGCCTTTCCATGCCATGTATTGCTTTGTGGTGAGTGGTTAAAGCTCACCAACATGCCTTCATAATTCTGTTTCTGCCATGTTTGAATCTGTAATATAACTTGCCATGTTTACATGGGTGCCATCATATTTTCTGTTCCTTTTGGCTCAATGTCAGTAAGGGATTTTTGTTCTATGCAATTAGTAGATTCATTCCATGCCTTTGGTTTCCATGATAAGTTCCTGTAACATGTTGTTTGATAGCTCTAAATATTGCAACCTGATGTTATTTCCTGATAAGTCTGTAACTGTTATTATTTGCAATCTTACCATGTGTGTTTGAGCATGTTCTAGTGATTTCTGGAGATAGCTCAGTGTTCATGTTTTGTTATGATTTACCTGTACATCATGACCATGTCTTTTGTTTTTATGTTGAGGTCCTGTAGCTTATTGTTTTGATGCTTGCAATATGCCTAGTTGCTGTTATGGACAGATTGTTGCTATGACTTGTATAGTGTGTGTGTGTTGAACCGTTGCTCCGTTTTGAGTGTGCTCTATATGAAACTTGCTTGTTTTCGCATGTAGTTTCATATTATCATGTTGCATCCTTGTTTTGAGGTGTTTGCTGGATGTTTGGGTGCATTTTGCATCAATGCCATGCTTAACTTGTTTTGCTCATATCTTCTAGGCCGTAGCTCCGAACTTAATGAACTTTATATGTAACTTGACTAGAATCTCGTGTAGATCATCTTGGTGCATCTTAACTTGTTGTGTAACAACTTGAACATAAGTTTTATTCAGATATGGACCAATTTCGAAATATGCATATGAGGACTTACCGGAATTGTTATATGTTGTTCCCGGCCTCATTTAAACTTGCCTTGATGTGTTGCTCTTGTTTGCATCATCTCTTGCCATGAGTAGCTTCATATATTCTTTTCATGCATCATGCTTGTTGTTCATCATGCCTTGTTCATGTGTGGTGTGTTTACCTTGTTGTGTGCTTCTTTTCGATAGTTCCTGTTTCGTTGCGATCGTGAGGATTCGTTCGTCTACGCTTGGTTCGACTTCATCCGTTCGTCTTCTTCATGGACCCGTTCTTCTTCCTTGTGGGATTTCAGGCAAGATGACCGCTACCCTGGATCTCACTACTATCATTGCTATGCTAGTTGTTTCGTTCTATCGCTATGTTGCGCTACCTATCACCTGTTTATCAAGCCATCCCAAATTGCCATGAACCTCTAACCTTTGACACCTTTCCTATGCAAACCGTTGTTTGGCTATGTTACCGCTTTGCTCATCCCCTCTTATAGCTTTGCTAGTTGCAGGTGAAGTTGAAGATTTCTCCATGGTGGACAGGATTTTGGTTGGGATATCACAATATCTCTTATATTATTAATGCATCTATATACTTGGTAAAGGGTGGAAGACTCGGCCTTATGCCTGGTGTTTTGTTCCACTCTTGCCGCCCTAGTTTCCATCATACCGGTGTTATGTTCCCGGATTTTGCGTTCCTTACGCGGTCGGGCGATTTATGGGACCACCTTGACAGTTTGCTTTGAATAAAACTCCTCCAGCAAGGCCCAACCTTGGTTTTACCATTTTCCTCACCACCACCTATCCCTTTCCCTTGGGTCGGCCAACCCGAGGGTCATCTTTATTTTAGCCCCCCCCCAGGCCAGTGCTTGTCTAAGTGTTGGTCCGAACCGAGCCGCGTGCGGGGCCCCCTCGGGGCAACTCAAGGTCTGGTTTTACTCGTAGCCTGTCTCATCCGGTGTTGCCCTGAGAACGAGATATGTGCAGCTCCTATCGGGATTGTTGGCGCATCGGGCGGTCTTGCTGGTCTTCTTTTACCATTGTCGAAAGGTCTTGTAAACCGGGATTCCGAGTCTGATCGGGTCTTCCTGGGAGAAGGAATATCCTTCGTTGATCGCGAGAGCTTATCATGGGCTAAGTTGGGACACCCCTGCAGGGTATAATCTTTCGAAAGCCATGTCTGCGGTTATAGGCAGATGGGAATTTGTTAATGTCCGGTTGTAGACAACTTGACACCAGATCCGAATTAAAACGCATCAACCGTGTGTGTAGCCGTGATGGTCTCTTCTCGGTGGAGTCCGGGAAGTGAACACGGTTTCTGGGTTATGTTTAACGTAAGTAGGTGTTCAGGATCACCTCTTGATCATTACTAGTTGACGACCGTTCCGCTTGCTCTCTTCTCGCTCTTATTTGCATTGGTTAGCCACCATATCTGCTTAGTCGCTGTTGCAACCTCACCACTTTACCCCTTCCTTTCCCATTAAGCTTTGCTAGTCTTGATACCCATGGTAATGGGATTGCTGAGTCCTCGTGGCTCACAGATTACTACAACAACAGTTGCAGGTACAGGTTGTGCGATGATCATGACGCGAGAGCGATGCTTGCTTGCATTGAGTTCTTCTTCTGCTTCTTCGATCAGGGGATAGGTTCCAGGTCGGCAGCCTGGGCTAGCAGGGTGGATGTCGTTTGAGTTTCTGTTTATGTTTCATCCGTAGTCGGATGATGCTCGTATGTATGATGTGATGTTGTATTCGTGTGGCATTGTATGCCTCTTGTATTCCCATCTATTATGTAATGTTGATGTAATGATATCCACCTTGCAAAAGCGTTTCAATATGCGGGTATATCCTTGGTGGGACCTTCGAGTTCCTTTTGGATAGGGTCGCATATTGGGCGTGACAGCCCTAGATGGGTTTTGGATGCCCTCCCCTTCCCCCTATCCTATATATACATGAGGGAAAGATCATGGGGGCAGCCACCCCTTGACCCTGCCTCGTTCTCTCTCCCAATTCCTCCCACGTCCCTCTGGTAGGCGCTTGGCGAAGCTCTGCCAGAATTCCACTGCCACCACCACCACCATACTGTCGTGTTGGTTCCGGTCTCATATACCTCCTCTCTCTTGCCTGCTGGATCAAGAAGGAGAGGAGGCAATCGAGATGAACGTGTGCTAATATCGGAGGTGTCGTCCGTTCGGTACTTGGATAGGATTGGATCATGGCGCGAGTATGACTACAACAACCACGATCTCTAGATCGTTTACGCTTTCGGTTTACAAGGGCATGTTGACACACTCCCCTCTCGTAGCTATACATCTCCTAAATTGGATCTTGGCTGTTTCGTAGGAATATTTTTATTTTCATGCTTAGTTCCCCAACAGTGGTATCTGAGCTAGGTCTATGTGTATATGTATATGAATGAGTAGAACACAAAGAGTTGTGGGCATTGATGCTCAAATAGTTTACCTCTCTTGTCTTATTTGGATTCAGCGTTATTGCAGGATGAAGCGGCTCGGACCAACTTTACATGTCCTCACACATGAGACCGATTTCACCGACTAACATGCAAATTGTGTTGCATAAGGTGGCTAGCAGGTGTGTGACTCTCCTACTTTAGTTGAATCTGATTTGACAAAGGTTGTCCTTGTAGAAGGTTAAAAGGTAACTTGATTATCACCATTGTGGCTTTGCGTAGATAAGAACAGTTTTAGAGTTTGCCCTAGCAGCCACGTAAAAACACAATAACAAAGTAGAGGACGTCTAACTTGTTTTTGCACAGCATGTTGTGATGTGGTATGGCAAAACGTGATGTGATATATGATGATGTATGAGATGATCATGTTTTTCAATAAGTTCATGACTTGCATGTCGATGAGTACCGGAACCGGCAAGAGCCATAGGGTTGTCTTTAATTTATTGTATGACCTACATGCCAATCATTAAACGCCATGTAATTGCTTTACTTTATTGCTATGCATTAGCAATAGTTGCAGAAGCAATAGTTGGTGGAGACAACCACGATGACAACACGATGATGGAGATCATGATGATAGAGATCATGGTGTCATGCCGATGACAATGGAGATCATGCCGGTGCTTTGGAGATGGAGATAAAAAACACAATGATGATGGCCATACCATGTCGCATATATTGATTGCATGTGATGTTTAACTTGTTATGCATCTTTTTTGCTTAGCATGATGGTAGAATTATAATATGATCCCTTCACTTAATTTCAAGATAAAAGTTTTCTCCCTAAGTATGCACCGTTGCAGAAGTTTGTTGTTTCAAAGCACCTCATGATGATTGGGTGTGATAGACTCTACATTCACATACAATTGGTGTAAGCAGTTTTACACATGTGGAATACTTGGGTTAAACTTGATGAGCCTAGAATGTACAGACATGGCCTCAGAACATAGGAGACCGAAAGGTCGAACATGAGTCATATAGTAGATATGATCAACATGGAGATGTAAATTAAACTTGTAAAACAGGGACACTACTAATCCTTCCTCCCCCACCCCCTCCTCCCCTCCACACCCTAACACCTTCTTCTCATGTAGTCTGTAGTTTGTTGTTTGCTAGTTTATAAAAAGTCAGTGGGGGGTTTTCCCCTACTGTCAGTTGCTCTTCAAAAAAACATGGAGATGTTCACCACTGATGACTACCCCATCTCACGTGATGGTCGGACATGGGTTAGTTGATTTGGATCATGTCACTTAGACAACCTGAGAGATGTTGTTTTTAGTGGGTGTTCATTAGTAATTTGATTAACTGAACTAATTACCACGAACTTAGTCTTAATAGTCTTTGCTAATTTTTTGTTGTAGATTAATGACATGCGTTGTAGTTCCCCTGAATTTTAATGTGTTCCTAGATCATGGAAGAAACTATGTGGACTGGATCCGAAACTTGAGGATTATCCCCTGAATTTTAATGTGTTCCTAGATAAAGCTAGTTGAAAGACCTCTGTGCCCGCATAGTCATGATGATTTTCTTTGTATCAAAGAAGGATGAAAATATGCATGAATTTCCGATGCTATTCATGAAACGCATTGGTTATGCTTTCCTATTGGGGGTCCACCTACCAAGCCACTCACCAACGAGACAAGACACACTATGATTGCATTGTTGTAGAATGAGGTGGCTCTGTTGGACACTAAGAATGCAATGGAGGGAAATAAGAAAAACTAGGCCTCCAACATACCAAGAAAATCCAAAATGAGAACCTAGGTATGGTAGCAAATTATATCTTCTGCAAGGAAGAAGAACCCAGTCTTGAAGATCTCAGCAAGCTCTTCGGTGAAATCTTGCATATGTCAGAGAGTACATTAGACGTCAGTCACCACTTGCTTCCACCAATGTATTGGAATCCAATATGTTGGTCTCCCAAGTAACCGGTGTCTAATGTCCTCTCAAACGCACAAGAGTTCATCGAAGAGCTTGTTTAGATCTTCAAGACTAAGATCTTCTTCCTTGAAGAAGACATAGTTTGCTATAATACCTAAGTTATCATTTTTGGACCTTGTTGATAAGTTGGGAGGGGGAATTTTTCTACCTTACCCTCTGTCACCTCCTTCTGCAATAATGTAATCCTAACATTTGTCGTCTCATTGGTGAATGACTTGGTAGGTGGACCTCTCAGTAAGATAGCATAAACAATTGGTTTCACCAATGGTGTCCCAAATGTATGCATCTTGCTTTGATTTTTCCTCGATAAAAGGGAAATCTCAATTGCACCCTTGAAAAACCATGACTTTGCTTGAAGAAAGTGGCATTATGCCCTTTGTTTTCCTCAATGAAATGCACACCCACTCCCTCCTTGGCATACTCAAGTGTAAAACTAGGTGACTGACTAGTACAGATGGGAAGCTGGAAGGATCAAACATAAGGTATATATTTGTTGGTGTTACTGGATAACTATGGGTTAGTGGGAAATATGAGGAGACGAACTCACCTTATATAGAAGAGAAGTGTTGGATAGTAAATATCGAGTTCACACCTTATCTATTTGTTTGCATTGAGTATGTTCTAAAATTACGTCCATTTTTAATTGAATGGACTAAAAACCGGAAGTCTATAATAAAGAACCAAAATATGTAGTCAACAATCTTGCTCATTTAAGGATGAAATTAGTATTTGTCAAATATGTCATATGTGGTACATTTTAATTTAGAACAAGTATTCGCCTATCTTATAGTGGTGTTAGAACGTCACTGGGGGCACCACCATCACCCCCATTGTCTGCACCGTCTGATCATGAACCAATATGGTGTGTTATAATCGCAACCTTCACCCCTTGATCCAACAAATCACCCCAGCCCCACAACCCCCTCTCTTTCACTATCTATCTTACACACACTGATACGTCTCCAACGTATCTATAATTTATGAAGTATTCATGCCATTATATTATCATTCTTGGATGTTTAATAATCATTTTATAGCAACTTCATATCATTTTTTGGGACTAACCTATTGACCCAGTGCCCAGTGCCAGTTGTTGTTTTTTGCTTGTTTTTTACATCGTAAGAAATCAATATCAAACGGAGTCCAAACACCGCGTAATTTTTTTGGAGATTTTTTTGGGCCAGAAGAAAGCCAGTGGGCCAAGGAAGCACCTGGGGGGCTGCTCGAGGGGAGCAGCACCCACCATGGTGTGCCAGGAGACCCAGGCGTGCCCTGGTGGGTACTGCCCACCTCGGGTGCCCCCTGGACCACCTCTTCGCCCTATAAATTTCCAAATATTCCAAAACCCTTCGGGGTAGCCCTAGATCAGAAGTTCCATCGCTATAAGGCCTCTGTATCCACGAGATCCAATCTAGACCCCGTTCCGGCACCCTCCCGAAGGGGGGAATCATCACCAGTGGCCATCTTCATCATCCCAGCGGCCACCACAATGAGGAGGGAGTAGTCCACCCTCGGGGCTGAGGGTTTGAACCAGTAGCTATGTGTTTAATCTCTCTCGCGTGCAACCTTGAGATGTCACGATCTTGATGTATCATGGGCTTTGTTAATATAGTCGGATCATACGGTGTTTTCCCCTCTCTATCTTGTTGTGATGAATTGAGTTTTCCCCTTTGAGATTTCGTTGTTATCGCATTGAATACTTTTATGGATTTGAGAACGCTTGATATATGTCTTGCAATTAATACTCGTGGTGACAATGGGGTATCGTATTGATTCACTTGATATTAGTTTTGGCACTCAACTCGCAGATTCCCGAGGTGACATTGGGGTAATCTATGCATCGGGGTTGATGCACGTTCTTGTCTTTATTTCTACGATAGAAATCTTGGGGTACTCTTTGAAGTACTTTATGTTGGATTGAATATTATAAATATGAATTTGCTTTGGTGTTATTTTAGTACGAACTCTAGGATAGATCAAACGAAAAGAATAGCTTTGTGTTATTTTAGTACAAACTCTTGAATAGATTGAACGGAGATAATAGCTTTGAGGTGGTTTCGTACCCTACAAACAATTCCGTCTTATGTTCTCCGCTAGATAGGAACTTTGGAGTGATCATTCATCGCACTTTGAGGGATGGTTATATGATCCAACTATGTTAGCATTGTTGAGAGATTGCACTAGTGAAAGTATGCACCCTAGGCCTCATTTTCAAGCATTGCAATGCCGTTTGCGCTCACTTTTGTTACTTGCTACCTTGCTGTTTTTTTTGTTCACACTACAAAAACTCATATCTACTATCCATACTACACATTTATCACCATCTCTTCGCCGAACTAGTTCACCTATACAATTTGCTATTGTATTGGGTGTGTTGGGGACACAAGAGATTTCTTGTATTTGATTGCAGGGTTGCTCGAGAGAGACTATCTTCATCCTACGCCTCCCATGGATTGATAAACCTTAGGTCATCCACTTGAGGGAAAATTGCTACTGTCCTACAAAACTCTGCACTTGGAGGCCCAACACATGTCTACAAGAATAAAGTTGCATAGTAGACATCAACACCACCACATGGGCCCCACATGTTAACTCCACCTTCAACCTTCAGCCTATTTGCTCGCATGCGCAACTCGAGGACACCCATGATTCCCACCTTCCCCACATCGCTAATGTGCAAGTCAGAGCCGCCTAAGCCCCTCTTGATCCCTAGCTTGGGTGCTACCACTATGCTGCTAGGCTACTTGATTCTAAGCTTGAACCATAGTCTCTGCCCCCACTACCACTGCACAATTCTACCGACCAATTTTGAGCCACTAGCATTCCTTTTTGTTCCATTCAATTTGCCTCAAAAACCTCTACCTATCTGACCCTCTCACATGTCTAGGAGCACACCCAATCAATCACTATGACAAGGACCCGAAGGTCAACAATGTCGTGGTCATTCCGTTCGTTCACCACCAACAATAGAGCAAGAAATCAACACCGCCGCTGCCACGATCATCTCCATTGTGTCGTGCCAAAGCTCATCGAACCTTCCTCACGTCCTAGCGACTGTCGAAATTCAAGCACGTATGTGATCTTTCGTAACAGTGGTTGGTTATACCCCTAGTGTAAGGGTGATGAAACCTTGCAATAAGTATTTCCCTAGATTATAGAACCAAGGTTTATCAAACCAAAAGGAGCTCTCCCACAAACAAAGTCACGGGCACCTACACACACAACACAAAACAAACTTGTCCCCAACACATCAAGAAGGTTTTCAAGCTTCTTGACCTACTAGTTACAAGATTAAATTGCACGAGATAATGATAATTGTTAGAAAGTTAAACGGTACATCAAAGAATAGTAATTGTAATAAATATTTCAGTAATAGAGGATAGACTTTGAGGGCCATAGGTTCAGTATTGGCATCTCTCTCAAGCATACAAGTTCAGTGCGGTGAACAAATTACAATTGGACAGCGATTAAATTTCAATATTTGTATTTATGACTATGATCATTCATGGTATAATCTCACATAGGAACTATGTCTGTGATAAGTAAACCATTATTCAACTGCATCTAGCACTAATACTCCACATCAAGACCAGTATCTAGCATGCATCTCGAGTATTAAGTTACAAGAAATAGAGCATTGCAATAAGCATGATGACATAATCTGGACAACAAAATGCTACTTGTGATAGGTGTTGGGATTTCCCTGAAAAGGAAGAGTGAAGTAGTATAGTAGCACAAAGTATTTCCCTCGGTCAAGAATCAAGGTTTATCAAACCAATAGGAGATCCACACTAATGACCTTTAGCGGTACCAACACACACAAGAGCAAACACTTGCACCCAATGCAGGCAAGAGGGTTGTTAATCCCCTTGTACTCGTTAATTGCAAGGATCAAATCTGATAGTGCAAGATATATAAATTGCTAAGAAAAGAAATGTAAATAAATTACAGCAAGGTTTTTAGGGTTTTAGCAATATGATTTAGATGGACCAGGGGCCATAGCTTTCCCTAGAGGCATCTCTCTCAAGAACATAGCATATGATGGGTGCACAAATTACAGTTGGGCAATTGATAGAAAAGTGCATAGTTATGATGTTATTCATGGCATGATCAGTACATAGGAATTACGTCCGTGTAAAGTAAACCAACATCCATCTGCATCTACTACTATTACTCCAGTTCGAGAGTGCTTCTATGCTTGCCTCTCTAGGTATTAAGTTCATAACAAATAGAGTAATGCATGAAGTATGATGACATAATGCAGACAGAACAAAATCAATCAATATGATCAAACCCCATCATTTTACCCTTAGTAGCACCAATACAAATATGTTCCTCACAACTCCTCCTATCATAGAGTGAGGATGCCCAAGATTGAACCTACCGCAAAGTATCTCTCCCGCTGAAGATAAATCAATCTAGTTGACCAAACCAAATGAATAGATCAGAGTGAAATACAAAGCTATAACAATCACACACAATAAAGTTCACAAAAGACTCAGTGACTTTCAGTGTATAATCTAATCATAAAGCCGGAATTCATCAGATCCCAAGAAATGCACTGTGAAAGATTACATCGAATCGATCTCCGAAAAGAACATTGTATTGAAGATCAGAGAGAGAGAGAGAGAAAGAGAGAGAGAGAGAGAGAGAGAGAGAGAGATCTAGCTACTAGTATGGACCCATTGATCCCGTGGGAACTACTCACACATCATCGAAGGTGCATCAAGGTTAATATAGAATCCCTCCATGGTCTATTCCCCCATTGGCATATTACCAGTGAAGGCCTCCTGATGGGATCACACAAGAATAGAGACTTGTGGTAGTGAAAGAATTGTTTCGGGTCTTGCTTTATGGGTTTTGGAATATTTGGAAATTTACCGCACTGGAATTAGGACAGAAGGAGCCACGAGGTGCCCACAAGACATCAGCGTGTGCCTACCCCCTGGGCGTGCCATGTTGTCTTGTCGTCTCCTTGTATGGCTTCTGGTCCTCCCCTGAAGCTTCTAGGGTCCCTCCTAGTCTAGAAAAAATCATCAAAAAGTTCTATAGCTTTGGACTCCGTTTGGTAGGGATTTTCTATTAGACCAAAAAAAGCAAAAAACCAGAAACTCACACTAGGCACTCGATTAATAGGTTAGTTCCCAAAAATGATATAAAATTTCATATAAAGTATATAAAACTAATAATATAATAGCATGAAACAATCAAGAATTATAGATACATTGAAGACGTATCTGCATCCCCAAGCTTAACTCCTGCTCGTCGTCGAGTAGGTAAATGATAAAAACAAAAAAATGATGTTGAATGCTACCTAACATGTTTATCATGTAATATCTTATGGTATGAATATTAAGAAATGATGAAGTAATTGATATCAAGCATGAGGCAATAATAAAGATTCTTATGGCAAAAGGTTTTGACAGCAAATAGATCACCTGGGTCCTGCAGCTTTTATCTTCTGGAACTTCTTCCTTTTTGTTGAATGGAGTACCTGGGAAGCACTTCAAGTGTAAATGTGGTGTAAAGCAAGGAGACTCTATCTCTCCTCTGCTCTTTGTGATTGCTGCTGGTCTTTTGCAGACCATGATTAATAATCTCCTGAGTCATGGCTAACTATCTTTGCCTTTATTAACACGTGACCCTGACTACCCAGTGATACAGTATACAGATGACGCATTGCTCTTTGTGGCTGCTGATATAGCTCAGTTGGAGGTTCTGAAAGTAGTGTTGAACTCCTTATCCCTGGCAACTAGCTTGCAGATTAATTTCCACAAATCTTCAATGTATCCAATTAATGTGGAGGCCAGTGTTGCCTCTGCTCTTGCTACCCAATTTGGTTGCTAGTTAGGCTCTTTGCCTCTCACATATTTGCGATTACCTGTGGGCACCACTCGGCCAAAGATCATAGACCTGCTGCCTTTAGTTGACTGCATGGAGAGAAGGCTAACTGCTAGCTCATGGTTTCTGCGACAAGGTAGTTGGCTACAACTGGTAAATTCCGTAATCTCCTCACTGCCTATATATTTCCTTTGAAGCCTGTCAATAACATAGGGTATACTGAATCCCTCAAAGGAAAAACTTGTCGGCTCCAACATTGCTGGCAGGCTGCTAAGGACCCAGTCCTCAAGCGCTTGCAGCAAGCATGTGCGCTGGCAGGCTCCTGATAAGCGTAGGGTATAAAGTCAAGTCATACAAATATGAAATAGAACTGGGTAGATAGCATGCATTTTTTCATCAACGCAAGTTATATTACATCACAAACGCAGTGCAAACCTAACATAAGTTCACATGTATCTTTTACATGACAACACGGCGATGGACATAACGAAAAATTTAATCCCTGCGATCACCCTGGATCCTGGGAACTTGAAGAACCTTCTGGCAAGGGGAGTTGCAATCTTGTCAGCTGCAGTGACACCTGTTTTTCACGGCAACTTCTTCCAAATCCCAAAGAGATCAAGGTCTGGGTGGCAGTGGGCAAGCTTGAGTAGTACATGGTAGAGGATTCCGCGTGTGAACTGCTGGGGTTCGTTGGCAAATGAAGTAGACATGTCATCTTCATAGGTCTTCAATGCGTCAATGAGACCATAATATAATTTGGTCAATCTGATGTTGTCGGACTCATGCTCATTGAAGGTGAAGCTCCAACTCTTCATATCCATGGCGGCAAGTGGTGCCACAGAAAACCACGGCCACCTATGGGACCAGGACGGCCCCTTGATGGTTCGGCAGGGGGGAGTCGCGTTGCACAAAGAGCAGACCAACGCTAGGCAGCACGGCAGGGATCGCACAGGCAGTTTTACCCAGGTTCGGGCCACCTTGAGGCGTAAAACCCTACTCCTGCTTTGGTAGATTGATGGTGGAAAGGTGGTGGTGGTGCGTAGTACACTTGCCCGGCAGGGGTTGCATCAGGGCGGCAGCGACTACACGCGTATGGGGGTGTGAGTGGTCTAAACTTCTAACCCCTCAAACCATTGCCATGGGCCTCCTTTTATAGATCAAGGGGTTACCATAGTGGAAAATTAGTCATTAGACACTGATATGATAACAAATAGTGCTATAATACCTAACTCTACAGGCTGACAACGTGCATTGAAAGCGCCACTTAGTGTCACGTTGTTGGTTGCCCGGCAAGGCTTGCCGTGCTAATTCGCCAGCTCCACGCCTACTCGCTTGACACGTCATTGGACAGGTGTCATTTGTGGGTTTCCTTGGTAGGAAGTGGCCGCCATGTGGCGAATGTCTACCACTTAATCATCCTGCATCTTGACACCGCACTGATCGACGACGTGAGTCATGGTGGAGTAGTCGGTGAGGTGATCTGGTCTCCACGAGTCCCGGCAGGCCCTACCGGGATGCCTTGGTTGTCTCCTTCTGGGGGTTGCCTTGCCCCTTGCCGGGCTCGCCTGCCCGGCAAGGGAGGCTTCTCTCTTGGTAATATCTGGCTCCTCTGTCTTAGTACCGGTTCCTTCTGATCTATTAGTTGGTTCTTTGAGTCTCTTGGTCTCTTGCTCTGGTGCTTCAATCTTGATCTTGTGCATGTACATAGTCAGGTCAACAGGCCCTGGGTATGTTGCATCGACAGAAGCCCCCGGGCCTGCCTCGTACGCGCTGCCAAGCATCGTCAGGGTAGGACCTAACAAGTGCATAGGTAGTGCTGCTGAAGAGGCTGGTCTCTTGAGATCTTCTTTGCTTCTTCATTAGTCTTGATTTCGGGCCAGTTTACGATTTTCCCGCACGTCGTGTAAAGCCAATAGTGGTGGGGTCGCTCCAGTAATGGCTCGTGAATGACCTTAATGCACGGGGTAGAAACTGCCAATTCACTCTTCCCTCCACTCCCTTATCATCAACCACGTACACCGCGTGCATCACGCGGGGTATGTAACGGAGGCGCGTGGCACGGGAGAGCATAGTGGTGAGGGCCCGGCTTCCTTGAACTGGTGGAGGAGGGCGGTGGTCACCCGCCGCGAATTTAGCCCCAGTCCCTCGTCTGCCTATAAAAGGAAGAGCGGGGGAGAAGCGGGGGCATCCAACAGCATCATCCTCTTCTTTTGTATTGCTCCATCTTGAATATGCCGGGAAGGGGAGCCTGGGGCTGGCCTCCAGGCTTTAGCTTTGAATCCTTTGTAGTCGTCAGGATGCTCGGATGGTGTGGCGGTAACGCTGGAGGTGGCGACTCCAGCGCGCTCGTCGTCATGCCGCCCGTACCCTTGATTCTAGTGGGAGGGGATGCGAACGACACCATGCCGAGGCCTGCGGAGGTCATGGGGCGTGGTAGCCAGCCGCTCCTCGTTCTTCGTTCTTGCGTGACACAGAGGAAATGCCTTAGCAGATGCCTACTGTTAGTGAAGGTAGGTCTGCCTCATCCAGGCGTCACCCTCCATTAGTGGAGGAGGGCTTCTCGTCTTTGTACACATCTTCGGGGCGTGCGGTGATTTCCGACGTCAGGACCGTTGGGGGCGACCATGCTCACTGTGCGGGGAGACAGAGAGCATGGCGTTCAGTGTGGCTAATGATCTGGAGTCTTCGGATGGAAGTGATCTGGACGACAGCGGCAACCCACAACGCATCAAGAACGGGGGCGACCATTCCGATGAGTCGTGTTTGCAGGTAACTCCGTGCCCTTCCACCTGTTCCTCCGGCAGTGTCACCATCCGCGCCCGTCCTTCGGATCCTCCTTCTATGCTGGAGAGCGGCACTGTCCTGATCCTAGGGAGGCATCGGACTCCAGCCGTGCCCACCTTCTACCTCTTCGACCCCATCCTGTAGGAGATGGACAAGGGCAAAGGCATCACGACTTATCTTTTTTCAATCTTAAACCTATAGGCACTTGCCAAATTTTAATTCAAATAATGTAATCTCTTGTGTTCTGTAATGCTTGTACTTTTATTTGCATGTTAATGAAAAAGATGAACCTTGCCAGGAACTCGCGCATGTGTACGTCCTTGCAGAGGCGCAATGCCTCTTTAGTGTAAATAAACAAGTTTGTCTCGGCAGGCTATCTTGTCGCCCCCTCTTTTTGTCTATCGGAGAATCTTATCTTCGGGGTTACAAACAGAAAGGGCCAGCCCCCCCGCCAACTTCCTTTTATCAAAGGCAACCATGACCACCCTGACTAAAGCGGCGTTCAGGCCAGGGATGGGAGCACCTAAGTCTATAAGGGGCGGCGAGGCTTTCTAATGCACAAGTTATAGCTTACAGAACATGAACGCACAAGTGGTAGAACCTATCTGTTTGGCTTGTCGGGATCGCAGTGCCGAGCAATCTTCTCACTCCTTTGTCGAAGCCAAGTCCATAGTGAGAACCTGCAACACCATGCAGATGAGAATGAATGCAGGATGCAATCCTATCTATATGCATATGCAGATGCTCAAGAAAATGCTATGCAGTGATCTGAAATGCTCATGCATGCATGCAATCTAGGTTGGGGGCCCCCTATAGTGAAGGAAATATGCCCTAGAGGCAATAATAAAGTTATTATTTATTTCCTCATATCATGATAAATGTTTATTATTCATGCTAGAATTGTATTAACTGGAAACATGATACATGTGTGAATACATAGACAAACATATAGTCACTAGTATGCCTCTACTTGACTAGCTCATTAATCAAAGATGGTTATGTTTCCTAACCATAGACATGTGTTGTCATTTGATTAGTGGGATCACATCATTAGGAGAATGATGTGATTGACATGACCCATTCCGTTAGCCTAGCACTTGATCGTTTAGTATACTGCTATTGCTTTCTTCATGACTTATACATGTTCCTGTAACTATGAGAATTATGCAACTCCCGTTTACCGGAGGAATAGTTTGGGTACTACCAAACGTCACAACGTAACTGGGTGATTATAAAGGAGTACTACAGGTGTCTCCGAAGGTACATGTTGAGTTGGCGTATTTCGGCATTAGGTTTTGTCACTCCGATCGTCGGAGAGGTATCTCTGGGCCCTCTCGGTAATGCACATCATTATAAGCCTTGCAAGCAATGTGACCAATGAGTTGGTTACGAGATGATGCATTACAGAACGAGTAAAGAGACTTGCCGGTAACGAGATTGAACTAGGTATTGGATACCGACGATCGAATCTCGGGCAAGTAACATACCGATGACAAAGGGAACAACGTATGTTGTTATGCGGTTTGACCGATAAAGATCTTCGTAGAATATGTAGGAACCAATATGGGCATCCAGGTCCTGCTATTGGTTATTGACCGAGAATGGTTCTAGGTCATGTCTACATAGTTCTCAAACCCATAGGGTCCGCACGCTTAACGTTACGATGACAGTTTTAATATGAGTTTATAAGTTTTGATGTACCGAAGTTTGTTCAGAGTCCTGGATGTGATCACGGACATGACAAGGAGTATCGAAATGGTCGAGACATAAAGATTGATATATTGGAAGCCTATATTTGGACACCGGAATCGTTCCGGGTGAAATCGGCATTTTACCGGAGTATCGGGAGGTTACCGGAACCCCCCGGGGGGTTATTGGCCTACATGGGCCTCGAGGGAGAAGAGGGAAGGAACCAGGAGGGGGCCGCGCGCCCCTCCCCTTCCTAGTCCGAATAGGACAAGGGAAGGGGGGCGGCGCCCCCCTTTCCTTCCTCCCTTCCTCCTCCTTCCCCCCTTCTCCTACTCCTACTTGGAAAGAAGGGAGTCCTACTCCCGGTGGGAGTAGGACTCCCCCCTTGGCGCGCCCTCCTTGGCCGGCCGCCTCCTCCCCCCTGGCTCCTTTATATACGGGGGCGGGGGGCACCCCATAGACACACAAGTTGATCTACGGATCGTTCCTTAGCCGTGTGCGGTGCCCCCTTCCACCATATTCCACCTCGGTCATATCGTCGCGAAGCTTAGGCGAAGCCCTACGCCGGTAGAACATCAACATCATCACCACGCCGTCATGCTGATGGAACCCATCTCCGGAGCTTTGCTGGATCGGAGGCCGTAGATCGTCATCGAGCTGAACGTGTGCTGAATTCGGAGGCCCCGTACGTTCGGAGCTTGGATCGGTCGGATCGTGAAGACGTACGACTACATCAACCGCGTTGTCATAACGCTTCCACTTACGGTCTACGAGGGTACGTGGACATACACTCTACCTTCTCGTTGCTATGCCATCACCATGATCTTGCGTGTGTGTAGGAAATTTTTTGAAATTACTGCGTTCCCCAACAGTGGCATCTGAGCCTAGGTTTTATGCGTTGATGTTATATGCACGAGTAGAACACAAGTGAGTTGTGGGCGATACAAGTCATACTGCTTACCAGCATGTCATACTTTGGTTCGGCGGTATTGTGAGATGAAGCGGCCCGGACCGACATTACGCGTACGCTTACGCGAGACTGGTTTCACCGTTACGAGCACTCGTGCTTAAAGGTGGCTGGCGGGTGTCTGTCTCTCTCACTTTAGCTGAATCGAGTGTGGCTACGCCCGGTCCTTGCGATGGTTAAAAAAACACTAACTTGACGAACTATCGTTGTGGTTTTTGATGCGTAGGTAAGAACGGTTCTTGCTAAAGCCCGTAGCAGCCACGTAAAATTTGCAACAACAAAGTAGAGGACGTCTAACTTGTTTTTGCTGGGTATGTTGTGATGTGATATGGTCAAGACGTGATGCTATATTTTATTGTATGAGATGATCATGTTTTGTAACCGAAGTTATCAGCACCTGGCAGGAGCCATATGGTTGTCGCTTTATTGTATGAAATGCAAACGCCCTGTAATTGCTTTACTTTATCACTAAGCGGTAGCGATAGTCGTAGAAGCAATAGATGGCGTAACGACAATGATGCTACGATGAAGATCAAGGTGTCGCGCCGGTGAGGATGGTGATCACGACGGTGCTTCGAAGATGGAGATCACAAGCACAAGATGATGATGGTCATATCATATCACTTATATTGATTGCATGTGATGTTTATCCTTTATGCATCTTATCTTACTTTGATTGACGGTAGCATTTTAAGATGATCTCTCACTAATAATCAAGAAGTGTTCTCCCTGAGTATGCACCGTTGCGAAAGTTCTTCGTGCTGAGACACCACGTGATGATCGGGTGTGATAGGCTCTACGTTCAAATACAACGGGTGCAAAACAGTTGCACACGCGGAATACTCAGGTCATACTTGACGAGCCTAGCTTATACAGATATGGCCTTGAAACACGGAGACCGAAAGGTCGAACGTGAATCATATAGTAGATATGATCAACATAGTGATGTTCACCATTGAAACTACTCCATCTCACGTGATGATCGGACATGGTTTAGTTGATTTGGATCACGTGATCACTTAGATGACTAGAGAGATGTCTGTCTAAGTGGGAGTTCTTAAGTAATATGATTAATTAAACTTAAATTTATCATGAACTTAGTACCTGATAGTATTTTGCTTGTCTATGTTTGTTTGTAGGTAGATGGCTTGTGCTGTTGTTCCGTTGAATTTTAATGCGTTCCTTGAGAAAACAAAGTTGAAAGATGATGGTAGCAATTACACGGACTCGGTCCGTAACCTGAGGATTATCCTCATTGCTGCACAGAAAAGTTACATCCTGGAAGCACCGCTGGGTGCCAGGCCTGCTGCTGATGCAACTAACGACGTTAAGAACGTCTGGTAGAGCAAAGCTGATGACTACTCGATAGTTTAGTGTGCCATGCTTTACGGCTTAGAACCGGGTCTTCAACAACGTTTTGAACGTCATGGAGCATATGAAATGTTCCAGGAGTTGAAGTTAATATTTCAAGCAAATGCCCGGATTGAGAGATATGAAGTCTCCAATAAGTTCTATAGCTGCAAGATGGAGGAGAATAGTTCTGTTAGTGAACACATACTCAAAATGTCTGGTATAATAATCACTTGATTCAACTGGGAGTTAATCTTCCTGATGATAGTGTCATTGACAGAATTCTTCAATCACTGCCACCAAGCTACAAGAGCTTTGTGATGAACTATAATATGCAAGGGATGAACAAGACTATTCCTGAGCTCTTCGCAATGCTAAAAGCCGCGGAGGTAGAAATCAAAAAGGAGCATCAAGTGTTGATGGTTAACACAACCACCAGTTTTCAAGAAAAAGGGCAAAGGGAAGAAGAAGGGGAACTTCAAAAAGAACAGCAAGAAAGTTGCTGCTCAAGAGAAGAAACCCAAGTCTGGACCTAAGCCTGAAACTGAGTGCTTCTATTGCAAGTAGACTGGACACTGGAAGCGGAACTGTCCCAAGTATTTGGCGGATAAGAAGGATGGCAAAGTGAACAAAGGTATATATGATATACATGTTATTGATGTGTACCTTACTAATGCTTGCAGTACCACCTGGGTATTTGCTACTGGTTCTGTTGCTAATATTTGCAACTCGAAACAGGGACTACGGATTAAGCGAAGACTGGCTAAGGACGAGGTGACGATGCGCGTGGGAAATGGTTCCAAAGTCGATGTGATCGCGGTCGGCACGCTACCTCTACATCTACCATCGGGATTAGTATTAGACCTAAATAATTGTTATTTGGTGCCAGCATTGAGCATGAACATTATATCTGGATCTTGTTTGATGCGAGACGGTTATTCATTTAAATCAGAGAATAATGGTTGTTCTATTTATATGAGTAATATCTTTTATGGTCATGCACCCTTGAAGAGTGGTCTATTTTTATTGAATCTCGATAGTAGTGATACACATATTCATAGTGTTGAAACCAAAAGATGCAGAGTTGATAATGATAGTGCAACTTATTTGTGGCACTGCCATTTAGGTCATATAGGTGTAAAGCGCATGAAGAAACTCCATATTGATGGGCTTTTAGAATGACTTGATTATGAATCACTTGGTACTTGCGAACCGTGCCTCATGGGCAAGATGACTAAAACGTAATTCTCCGGAACTATGGAGCGATCAACTGATTTGTTGGAAATCATACATACTAATGTTTGTGGTCCAATGAATGTTGAGGCTCGCGGCGGGTATCGTTATTTTCTCACCTTCACACATGATTTGAGCAGATATGGGTATATCTACTTCATGAAACACAAGTCTGAAACGTTTGAAAAGTTCAAAGAATTTCAGAGTGAAGTGGAAAATCATCGTAACAAGAAAATAAAATTTCTACGATCTGATCGTGGAGGAGAATATTTGAGTTACGAGTTTGGCCTACACTTGAAACAATGCGAAATAGTTTCGCAACTCACGCCACCCGGAACACCACAACGAAATGGTGTGTCCGAACGTCGTAATCGTACTTTACAAGATATGGTGCGATCTATGATGTCTCTTACTGATTTACCGCTATCGTTTTGGGTTATGCTTTAGAGACGGCCGCATTCACGTTAAATAAGGCACCATCAAAATCCGTTAAGACGACGCCTTATGAACTGTGGTTTGGCAAGAAACCAAAGTTGTCGTTTCTTAAAGTTTGGGGCTGCGATGCTTATGTGAAGAAACTTCAACCAGATAAGCTCGAACCCAAATCGGAGAAATGTGTCTTCATAGGATACCCAAAAGAGACTATTGGGTACACCTTCTATCACAGATCTGAGGGCAAGATTTTCGTTGCTAAAATCGGATCCTTTCTAGAGAAGGAGTTTCTCTCGAAAGAAGTGAGTGGGAGGAAAGTAGAACTTGATGAGATAACTGTATCTACTCCCTTATTGGAAAGTAGTTCATCACAAGAACCGGTTCCTGTGACGACTACACAAATTAGTGAGGAAGCTAATGATAGTGATCATGAAACTTCAGATCAAGTTTCTACTGAACCTCGTAGGTCTACCAGAGTAAGATCCGCACCAGAGTGGTACGGTAATCCTATTCTGGAAGTCATGTTACTTGACCATGATGAACCTACGAACTATGAGGAAGCGATGATGAGCCCAGATTCCACAAAATGGCTAGAGGCCATGAAATCTGAGATGGGATCCATGTATGAGAACAAAGTATGGACTTTGGTTGACTTGCCCGATGATCGGCAAGCCATTGAGAATAAATGGATCTTTAAGAAGAAGACTGACGCTGATGGTAATGTAACTGTCTATAAAGCTCGACTTGTTGCGAAAGGTTTTCGACAAGTTCAAGGAGTTGACTACGATGAGAGTTTCTCACCCATAGCGATGCTTAAGTCTGTCCAAATCATGTTAGCTATTGCTGTATTTCATGATTATGAAATTTGGCAAATGGATGTCCAGACTGCATTCTTGAATGGATTTCTAGAAGAAGAGTTGTATATGATGCAGCCAGAAGGTTTTGTTGATCCAAAAGGTGCTAACAAAGTGTGCAAGCTCCAGCGATCCATTAATGGACTGGTGCAAGCATCTCGGAGTTGGAATAAACGTTTTGATAGTGTGATCAAAGCATATGGTTTTATGCAGACTTTTGGAGAAGCCTGTATTTACAAGAAAGTGAGTGGGAGCTCTGTAGCATTTCTGATATTATATGTAGATGACATATTATTAACCGGAAATAATATAGAATTTCTGGATAGCATAAAGGGATACTTGAATAAAAGTTTTTCAATGAAAGACCTCGATGAAGCTGCTTACATATTGGGCATCAAGATCTATAGAGATAGATCAAGACGCTTAATAGGACTTTCACAAAGCACATACCTTGACAAAATTTTGAAAAAGTTCAAAATGGATCAGGCAAAGAAAGGGTTCTTGCCCGTGCTACAAGGTGTACAGTTGAGTCAAACTCAATGCCCGACCACAACAGAAGATAGAGAGAAAATGAAAGATGTTCCCTATGCTTCAGCCATAGGCTCTATCATGTATGCAATGCTGTGTACCAGACCTGACGTATGCTTAGCAATAAGCTTGGCAGGAAGGTACCAAAGTAATCCAGGAGTGGATCACTGGACAGTGGTCAAGAACATCCTGAAATTCCTGAAAAGGACTAAGGATATGTTTCTCGTATATGGAGGTGACAAAGAGCTAGTCGTAAATGGTTATGTCGATGCAAGCTTTGACACTGATCTGGACGGTTCTAAATCGCAAACCGGATACGTGTTTTTATTAAACGGTGGAGCTGTAAGTTGGTGTAGTTCTAAACAAAGCGTCATGGCGGGATCTACATGTGAAGCGGAGTATATAGCTGCTTCTGAAGCAGCAAATGAAGGAGTCTGGATGAAGGAGTTCAATCTAGGTGTCATACCTAGTGCATCGGGACCAATGAAGATCTTCTGTGACAATACTGGTGCAATTGCCTTGGCAAAGGAATCCAGATTTCACAAGAGGACCAAGCACATCAAGAGACGCTTCAATTCCATTCGGGACCAAGTCCAAGTGGGAGACATAGAGATTTGCAAGATACATACGGATCTGAATGTTGCAGACCCGTTGAATAAGCCTCTCTCACGAGCAAAACATGATCAGCACCAAGACTCCATGGGTGTTAGAATCATTACTATGTAATCTAGATTATTGACTCTAGTGCTAGTGGGAGACTGAAGGAAATATGCCCTAGAGGCAATAATAAAGTTATTATTTATTTCCTCATATCATGATAAATGTTTATTATTCATGCTAGAATTGTATTAACCGGAAACATGATACATGTGTGAATACATAGACAAACATATAGTCACTAGTATGCCTCTACTTGACTAGCTCATTAATCAAAGATAGTTATGTTTCCTAACCATAGACATGTGTTGTCATTTGATTAGTGGGATCACATCATTAGGAGAATGATGTGATTGACATGACCCATTCCGTTAGCCTAGCACTTGATCGTTTAGTATACTGCTATTGCTTTCTTCATGACTTATACATGTTCCTGTAACTATGAGAATTATGCAACTCCCGTTTACCAGAGGAACACTTTGGGTACTACCAAACGTCACAACGTAACTGGGTGATTATAAAGGAGTACCACAGGTGTCTCCGAAGGTACATGTTGAGTTGGCGTATTTCAAGATTAGGTTTTGTCACTCCGATCGTCGGAGAGGTATCTCTAGGCCCTCTCGGTAATGCACATCATTATAAGCCTTGCAAGCAATGTGACCAATGAGTTGGTTATGAGATGATGCATTACAAAACGAGTAAAGAGACTTGCCGGTAATGAGATTGAACTAGGTATTGGATACCGACGATCGAATCTCGGGCAAGTAACATACCGATGACAAAGGGAACAACGTATGTTGTTATGCGGTTTGACCGATAAAGATCTTCATAGAATATGTAGGAACCAATATGGGCATCCAGGTCCCGCTATTGGTTATTGACCGAGAATGGTTCTAGGTCATGTCTACATAGTTCTTGAACCCGTAGGGTCCGCACGCTTAACGTTACGATGACAGTTTTAATATGAGTTTATAAGTTTTGATGTACCGAAGTTTGTTCGGAGTCCCGGATGTGATCACGGACATGACGAGGAGTCTCGAAATGGTCGAGACATAAAGATTGATATATTGGAAGCCTATATTTCGACATCGGAATCGTTCCGGGTGAAATCGGCATTTTACCGGAGTACCGGGAGGTTACCGGAACCCCCCAGGGGGTTATTGGGCCTACATGGGCCTCGAGGGAGAAGAGGGAAGGAACCAGGAGGGGGCCATGCGCCCCTCCCCTTCCTAGTCCGAATAGGACAAGGGAAGGGGGGCGGCGCCCCCCCTTTCCTTCCTCCCTTCCTCCTCCTTCCCCCCTTCTCCTACTCCTACTTGGAAAGAAGGGAGTCCTACTCCCGGTGGGAGTAGGACTCCCCCCTTGGCGCGCCCTCCTTGGCTGGCCGCCTCCTCCCCCCTGGCTCCTTTATATACGGGGGCGGGGGGCACCCCATAGACACACAAGTTGATCTACGGATCGTTCCTTAGCCGTGTGCGGTGCCCCCTTCCACCATATTCCACCTCGGTCATATCGTCGCGAAGCTTAGGCGAAGCCCTGCGCCGGTAGAACATCAACATCGTCACCACGCCGTCGTGCTGACGGAACTCATCTCCGGAGCTTTCCTGGATCGGAGGCCAGAGATCGTCATCGAGCTGAACTCGGAGGCCCCGTACGTTCGGAGCTTGGATCGGTCGGATCGTGAAGACGTACGACTACATCAACCGCGTTGTCATAACGCTTCCGCTTATGGTCTACGAGGGTACGTGGACATACACTCTCCCCTCTCGTTGCTATGCCATCACCATGATCTTGCGTGTGCGTAGGAATTTTTTTGAAATTACTGCGTTCCCCAACATATAGCGCTTCTTTATTTTCTCTTACACGGGGTCATCGCCCCGGCTTTGTACAAGGGGTTACATGCAACTAATGCAAGGCCTGTACAAACGGGTGGCTGCCGGGCAGGGCCCGGCAGCTTCGCACCTTACGGGCATAACTTACGGAGATGCTCAATATTCCATGAGTTTTGCAACAGAGTGCCATCTCCGGTCTCTACACGGACTGCGCCAGGTCTGGTGACTCGTACTACCCGGTAAGGGCCTTCCCATTTTGGTGACAACTTGTGTGTACCCTTGGTGGACTAAACGCGCCTAAGGACAAGGTCACCTTCCTCAAAACACAGGGCATGAACCCTGCGGCTATGATAGCAACACAGGGCTTGCTGATAGTGTGCAGCACGCGTAACAGCTTGGAGACGGTTCTCGTCGAGTAGCACAGCATCATCACGCCGGTGCAAATCTTGTACGATATCGTCATAAGCAAGTATTCGAGGCAACCTGTAAATGAGTTCTGTGGGGATAACTGCTTCTGCTCCGTAGACCAGGGAGAAGGGATTCTGCCTGGTAGCTCAGTTTGGTGTCGTTCTGAGGGACCAGAGAACTACCTGCAGCTCCTCAATCCACCACATGGCGTGCTTCCGTAGTGTATCAAAGATTCTTGTCTTGAGTCCACGTAGCACTTCAGCGTTCGCCCTCTCAGCTTCTCCATTGCTTCGGGGGTGTGCCACAGAGGCGAATGAGATCTTGCACCCAAGGGCATGAACATATTGCATGAAGGTGCGACTCGTGAATTGGGTGCCGTTGTCAGTGATGATCCTTGCCGGAACTCCGGAACAACACACCAGATCTTTCAAGAACTGGCACTAGTACAACGACGTGCTATACAAACGGTTTTTAACCCCTTTCCGCGATGGCATTTGGAACCGTCGCCAAGTGAGTGTGGGCGATAGGGGGTCCTTCCCACATGACCCAGAAATCATCGAGGATAGGCCCTCCTAGCACACAAGCTAGCCCGTGCGGTCGGGCGAGGCATCAAAACCCAATTGTTTCCATTCGTATGTACATCCTACACGGTGAATTCCAGAAAAATATTTCCACTCGTATGTATATCACACACAGTTTTTTTGTGGAAACGTTTGTGCAAGGTGGCCTAACGCAAACAATTCTCTGCCGGAAGCCATGTGTGACTGTTAGTTGATCGAACATGCCTACTTTCTAGACACCCTGTGTGTTGTTTGATTTCATCGCCCACGGTGTTGTCTGAGTAACTGTCTACAATAGAAAACCCCAATAAGCAGGGTAATTCACCTATTATTGATAATCCATGTACTAATCAAATTGATATTTCTTATAAAAACACACCAGATATTTCATATCCATATAACAGCATCCAGGATTTCATAATCGAATTACATCAGATAGCTTTGGCACTCAGTTCCACCATTACACAACAGCACCAAGTTTCACATGCAACATCAAAAACCGTTGGAAAGTAGCATCAATCATGGTAAATAGACAGATGAATTTCATCTTGGAAATTGCAGAAGCGGAAGGCAAATATTGAGCCTTTAGTGATGTTGAATGTCCTTGCAACTTTAGGCCAGTGGCTATGGATAATTGCCCGCCCAACCTTCGTCCTCTTCAGCAAGACTTCAAGATTTTACCATGGGTGTTGAATGAATACCTTCCTGGCCTCTTCACCATGCAGGTGGTTTGAGAGGTAATCATTGGTGAACTGCTCTGAAAAGTACTGAAAACAAAGAATATGCAAACAAAGTAAAAGAGTTAGTACCATCCTATAGTTTACTGATGGAGCAAGGGGTAAAAACAAGGTAAAAGAGTTAGTACCATCCTATAGTTAACTGATGTCTTCTTCATTGTGCAAACAAAGATCTTGCTGTTATTCTTCGCAAGTTTCTTCATCCTAACAATCTTTCGGAATTTCTTAACTTGACTAATATTCATGGTCATCTCATTTCCCCATATGCAAAATGGGTCGAACAATGGATCTAAGCCTCTGATAGCAGGACCTACATGTGCAAGACCAAATTGTAAGAAACCTAAATATTAGAATGACTCCTGTAACTGCCCAATAATGTGCTATTAGCCAAAGGACCATGCTTGAACAAACCTCGATGGTAAACTGAAGTGTCTCGCATTGTTTCCCTGCAACACACATAAGGAAGATCTTGATCAGGTTAACTGAGAGTTGTCATACTATTAGTAGAATATGTATTGAGTACAGCCAAATTCAATTTATTTCACATGCATAACAATACAAAATTGTACCCACAGCAAATGAAAATCAAATAGCAGAACTGAACCAAACAGTTAAATGGATAGCAGACTAAATGAACCAAAATAGTTAACTAAGCACGATAGAAACATTAACTAGAAGATAAGACAGTTAACAAAACAAAGATTGCTTGAGAACACTACTATGAAATCTAGCAATTGTTGGACCAAACTGTTAACTGAACATTACATTTCAGAGGACCAAAGTGTTAACTGAACATTACATTTCAGAGGACCAAACTGTAAACAGAACATCTGTCGGCGTTCTAGGAACGGGGGTCCCCAGTCTTGCCTGCCTGCGGCTCGCGGCATGGCTCCACCAGTGGCCCAGTACAGCCCATCTTCATCAACCAACACCCAAGACCCTCGCGAGGGGCCAAGCCTCGCGGGGCGAACGACACAAGGCCTCCTCAGGAGCGGCCTCACTAGGCAGGCTCGTGAGGGGGCGGAGCGATCAAGGCAAGGGGTACCTCGTGAGGTTCCCATGACGCAAGCCATGACGACCAAGGCCAGGCAGGCGCCAGCGCGCGCAGTGTGCTCGTTTACCCCTTTGGTGCTTAGGGGGCAAGCGCAGGCACGGAGTACCAAGGCATCAGACAAAGGTTTCCATATTGGTGCAACAAGACCAAGACCAGCAGGACGGCAAGACGGAGGTCATCATGGAGCCCATGACCGTGTCACCACCAGCGCTTTTGATAGGCGAAGACCACCTTTAGTCAGGATAGCTTGTACTAGCTGTCCCCTTTCAAATTGGCCATTGTTGGATCCCTTCCCGCTCGATATTTGGGGAGAGGACCAGGGCCTTTATAAATAAGGGTAGCCACCACAGTAGAAGGGGACGAATTGGGCTCATCTTCACACCACACCAGTACAAGAACACCTCTCCTCGGGAGGCTATTCTTCCCTTGTACTGTTCATCATCAGCCCAAGAGGCAATCCACCACCACCACACAGGAGTAGGGTATTACGCCACAACGGTGGCCCGAACCTATATAAATCTTGTGTCTCTTGTGTTGTGAGTTCATCGTGCTAAGCTTAAGGATCGCGGCAAGGCTAAGAGCGAGATCCGGTAGGGGGAAATCTTCGTGCGCACCCTAGTGTTCGTACCTCAAGGGTTTTGCCGGAACCCGAAATCCGACATTTGGCGCGCCAGGTAGGGGTGCGCCGAAGTCTTCCTTCCGCTGATCAGCGTCCCATTGCTCCTTCGCATCCATGTCTGGTGACCTGATGACGAGCGCTGACCGCTGGGTGGCCTGGCCAGCCCGAGCCATGCCGCCTGCCCAAGAAGACCTCAACCCCACGACACAGGCAGCTCGCGCACTGCAGAACGCCGTGAGGCGCGGGCAGCGCTGTCACACACCGCCTGCCCTTACTCCGCAGCAGGTGCGGGCAGCCGCAAGGGCCTCAAGCCACGCCACGGCCATGGTGCCGCACACCCAACGGGAACAAGCAAACATGAGAGCCGCGCTCACCATGGATCGGGAGCTACTGCGATGCAGGCTGATGGAGAGCGGTTGTGATGCGCTGCCAGAGCGCGTTGCCGAGATCCTAGATGCCGCGGCCTCAGGGGCACTGCCTTTCTGCTTCCAGCTTGCACCCTGGACCTCGGCCGGACCGCACAGCGGACCTCCCCGCGCCCGCGTGCCCCCAAGCATGCCCCAAGGCTTCATCGACACCAGCTCAACCATCGCCGGATGCCGGGTCGCGCCCGCACCACCTTCTGTTAATGAGGGCATGCGCGTTGCCGCCTATGGCCCGGGCGGGCCGTTGCCCTACCATCCTCAAGACAGTGCGCTAGGCCGGGCAACATGGAGTGTGGGGCACACGGTGAAGTCTTCGAGGCGGCGGCTTCGGAGGCTTGCGTGCCCCGCATGGTGGATCGGGAGTACGTGGTGGAAGACGACCCTGGCTCGTTCCTCGGGCCAGGCTGGGAAGAAGAGACGCCAGAAGCCGAGCCCTTCCAGGAGCCTCACCAACCGCACCGGCAGCAGCAGCTACCGGGTACCACTAATTCCTCAGGAGCAAGCTTATGCTAACCATGGGTCGCAGGAGGTTCAGGTCACAGCAGCAGACGGCGGCCCTAGCTCGGCAGCCTCCCTTCCACCAGGAGGAGCGCACTGGGGGCTGCAGGAGAGGGGCCGGGAGCAAGGCCCCTCCCCACGGTGCATGAAGCAAGGCATCCTCCGGAGGTAGGCCCTCTGCCGGGAAGGTGCTGCAAAGCCTACCCCTGGCAGAGGACCCGTGGTCGCCGAGGGCACCGCTGGCATCCCCTTTGCCCCTTGGTGTCGTCCTGGTTTGCGGTCACCGCCAATGGTGGTCGAGGGTGGCACAAGGCAGAGCCCTCGTCTGGCGATATGAAGCAAGGCCCGATGCCTGTGAAAAAGGCCTAGTGCCTGTGAAGCTCGCCGCCCGTGACACTCTCACGTAATAATCAGTGGGGCTGTACATGCCCCGGAGTCTCAGGAGTGCCGCCCTTGGGCCTCGGGGGCTCTCTCCCACGCCCAGTGACAGCACTTAGCTCCACGCTGGTGAGAAGACGTCGAAGACTAGACTAGGCACCGGACCCGACCATTTGCTTTTTGACTCCCTTTCTGTAGTCGTGCTTCCTTGCTTCGGATTTAAGTTGGAGTTGAATTTTCATTTGTGTGTGCGAGGAGGGTGACTTTCCTCATTCGTGCGATTTCTTCCATTCTGGTTCCTGCCTTAATTTGGAGTTCGGACCGGCTGCCTCCCCCTCGCGAGCCCCTCGCGGGCGGGGCTGGGCGAAGCGCACGTACACTACACCCTTGTCGTACCACGACCGACGCTTGTTCTCACGAGGCCCTCTCGACCGGGTCGATAGGTCCCTCAGGGGATCCTCAGGAGCTCACGACCTCACGAGCTGGTTCAGGACCTATCCTGGCTAAAGGTAAATTACAATAGCAAGCTCACCGCAGAGCCCGTAGGCTCATAGAAGAATATATTCAGCTTGGCCCTGAAAGCATAAAAACGGCAATCTTTTTACATGAGGGGCATCCCCTCCCAAAATGCTCGTACAACCTTTGGGGCCGCGCCCGAGCTTCTGCATGCAGGATAAACACGGGATCAGTCAGACATATCGCTCACCGCGTCCCCCGGGTCGCATCCAGATGCATCGCTGGCACCACTGGCGCTGGCACTGCCATCACCATCACCGGCGCCACTGTCACCATCATCGACCACGTCGCCTTCATCCGCCGCACTACCAACCCGTCGTCGTGATGGTGGCGTCAAAGTCAAAGTCGGGATTGGTGTTCTGAAGATGTCTGAAGACGCGGGAAAACGCGCGCCCGAGCAGGCTGCGACTCCTCTCCTCAACAAGCTGGTGAGCTCTCTCGGAGCGGTTCTCCAGGCGCGTCACAACGTTAGTGGAGAAGCGGAGATGACTGACATAGTCGGTCGCGTGGGGATGTGGGGCGTTCTCATTAGAGATGTTGCCCAGGGCCGCGTTGGCCCTGTTCCTGAGGTCCTGGAGCATGGGGCCATGCACGTGCTCCAACGTCCGTCGTCAAAGCTTTCCTCTCTGTTCTGCCGCGCGATGTACTTGGCATCGACAACCCGCTGCTGAAGAGGAAGCAGCTCGGCGCGGGCGGAGGCCACCTCAGGCTGCGCTGAGACCAGGGCGGCTGCAGCGGCCTCCGCGTGCCGTTCCGCTTCAGTCAACCTGGACCTAAGGGCGGCAGTCTTGCCCGCAACCTCGGCTTCAACCAGCTTCAGCTTCAGTCATACCTGCTCGCAAGATCTGCGGGAGCCTTGGCCACGCGATGGTTGACCTCTTACTGGACCCAAGCCTCACGCACACCAACCTTGTCCTCCGCTTGGGCAACCTGGTGCTCCCTCATCTCCAACTGCTCAAGCTCAAGACTGCGCTCAGCGGCCTCCAGCGTCAGCGCTTCCTCATGCTTCCGGAGCTCCTCCTCCATGACAGGCGTCTCCCTCAGCGACACAAGGGCGGCTTGGTGCAACTCCACCTGCTACTCCAAGGAAGCGCTCCAGGCTTGGAGCTCCCACGCGTGCTTCTTTGCAATCTCGCGACGATGATCTGCATCCCGAGCCTCCTCCAAAGCTCGGGAGCAGGCCTCACACGAGGCTGCAAGGGATGCCTCAGCCTTCGTGTTGTCAAGCCCGCACTGGTGGCGCACGAGGTTGATGGCCACCTTCAGTTTATGCCGCTCCTCGATCAGTCGTAGGCCCTCGGCTTCAAGGCGCGCGTCTACATCCGCAAGTTCTCCACCGAGCTGGCCCATTGCGTCCATCGCCTTCTGGAAGAACTCGTGGTGGACGATGCTTCATTTGCGCGCAAACTTGAGCGCGTGGCTGATGCCGTCCCCCATCGCAGGCACCGTCGGCAGGACCTGAAGCGGTTCGCCCCCTCTCGGCAGGGGGCTGGGGGCTGGTGCCCCCACGGTCGCTGGCCCGGCTGATGTCGTCCCCCGTCGCGGGCACCGTTGGCGGGACCTGAAGCGGTTCGCCCCCTCTCGGCAGGGGGTTGGGGGCTGGTGCCCCCACGGTCGCTGGCCAAGCCCCGCAAGGGACTCGGGCCAGCGCAGGCTCGCCACTTGAAGAGGAACCTAGGGTCGATGCCAACCAGCTGCCGTCCACGACTAGGGGAGGAGCCCTGGGAAAGCTGGTCGCGCTCCAGGCAAGGTTGCGAAGGAAGGACGGCAAGGGCACGGGCTCAAGGCACCTTGCAAGCAAGCTTGCTTCTCTAGCTGACCCCGCGCTAGGGGAGGCGTGCAGGCCTAGGGCTCTCAAGGCTAGCGATGAAGGCAAGGTCGGAGGAGGCTGCTCCTCGGGAGACTCAACGGACTTGGCAGGAGGGATCCTGAAGTGCCACGGTCAGGAAGGGAAGCAGCGATTGGGAGTTACAAGGATAAGGTACTTACCCGTCTATGGCGTTATACTTCCTATATTTCAACGACCGGATGGTGCCACCACTGCATCTCGAAGACTCCTTCCTCTTACAGAGCGCGGCGAAGTCCACACGGAACCGGGCAAGGCGTTGGACATGGAGGCCAGCGCGGCGCGCGGCTACAGAGGCACTCAGGAGGTCGACCTCAGGAGCGCCAAGTTGGGAAGAGGAATCAGGCTCCACCTCATGCTAGCTTGCTTCTCTAGCTGACCCCACCGCAGACTGCATCTCCCCCTCAATGACCGCCTCAGGGCGGGCCTCACGTGTTCCTAAGGATGGCGCCTCGGGAACCTCAAGCGGCGTCAGCACCTCGACGCCCGCGCATTCCGCCTCAAGAAATGCTTGCCTCCCTGCGTCCACTCTTGGGGCAAGCTCGGTGCTGGCGGCAAGGAGGGGAGCCACGACGACAGGATTCTCGCGAGGCCCCACAAGGCCAACCGGGCACGGCCCCCATTCATTGAAGGAAGGCATCTGCCCTGCGAACTCAACCCTATTCAAGCAGAGATACAAGAGACAACCCCATTGCGGCATATCGCCTGGCAAGGGGTTGGCAGTCAAGACTTCAAGCACCGTCCTTCATGCTTTGGGCGAGAGCTCTGACTCCTGAAGCCTCATGCGATCCCGGTCACCGGCCAGGGCCCACATCGGCCGGGAATGGCATTGGAGAGGGGAAATACGATGCTGGAGGAACTCCTTTACCACCTGGGGCACTATCACACCAAGGTCTCTCAATCTCTTCAGCCAGAGCCAGACAAAGGAAAGGCGGGAGCTCGCAAGCTTCTCGTGGCCCCAGCCGGAGTTGGGGATGGTGGGCGACGATGGAGGCGAGAGCAGGGGGCTGAGCACCCCAACATCCTCATACACCCCACCACATCTGAAACTCGCTCGTGGACGATGGGAGATCAAAATCAATCCCCGAGGCGGCTGTCTCTGCCACAGCCTGGAAGCTCAGGCACCCCGAGCACTGCGAGGGGTCGGTCAGATGCAGCGAGAAGAAATGGCGCAAGAGTGAAACGGAAGGAGCAATGCCCACCATGGCCTCGCAAACGAAGGTGAAGACAATGAGAAGGGCAATGGATTGGGGATCAAGATGCAACATGTCAATCTGGTAATGGGAAAGCACTGCGTTGAAGAAGGCGGAGAAAGGGGGTACCAGGCCAACCCACAGGGCATCAACGAAGAACCGAACCTCAGTGGCTGTCTTGTTAATGGAGGCTCGGGACGCAAGCCAAGCCACCGTCCCTCCCCACTCGTTGATGCTGGAAGCGAGCGCAGGGCAGACCTTGCCCATGGCCTCCAGGTTGAGCACCCGCGATCGGCCGATGGCGGGCTCGATTGTCGGGGGCGGGTTGGCTGAGGACAGAGGCTTCTTCCCTTTCTCCGTGCTAGTCAGCTCCATGGCAATGGAGGGGGTAGAGCTCGAGTCAGATTGGGAGTAGAAGAAGGGGCTCGAGGAATAAGGGAGGATAGGAAGCACGCCGCCTGCAAGGAGGAAATAACTGTGTAGGGCACTGTGGCTGCCTAGCCAGGCGGATATTGGGGCAGCGTGGGGAAGCGGAGACTCCCACGTCCAATCAGTCGCCACACATCGACCAAGGGCGCAGGCTGTTGGGACCCGCGGCGCTCCGCACTTGCCCTGTGGCTTCGCCGCTAAGCCAAGTCCGAGAGTGCCTTGGGCCCAGCGGCTACTGTCGGCGTTCTAGGAACGGGGGTCCCCAGACTTGCCTACCTGCGGCCCGCGGAGTGGCTCCACCAGTGGCCCAGTATGGCCCGTCTTCATCAACCAACACCCAAGACCCTCACGAGGGGCAAAGCCTCACGGGACGGACGACACAAGGCCTCCTCAGGAGCGGCCTCACCAGGCAGGCTCACGAGGGGGAGGAGCAATCAAGGCAAGGGGTACCTCGCGAGGTTCCCATGACGCAAGCCATGATGACCAAGGCCAAGCGGGCGCCAGCGCATGCAGTGTCCTTTTTTCCCCTTTGGTGCTAAGGGGGGCAAGCGCAGGCGCAGAGTACCAAGGCATAAGGCAAAGGTTTCCATATCGGTGCAACAAGACCAAGACCAGCAGGATGGCAGGACGGAGGTCATCATGGAGCCCAAGACGGCGTCACCACCAGCGCCTTTAACAGGCGAAGACCACCTTTAGCCAGGATAGCTTGTACTAGTTTTCCCCTTTCAAATTGGTCGTTGTCGGATCCCTTGCCGCTCAATATTTGGGGAGAGGACCAAGGACTTTATAAATAGGGCTAGCCACCATAGTAGAAGGGGACGAATTCGGCTCATCTTCACACCACACCAGCTCAAGAACACCTCTCCTCAGGAGGCTGTTCTTCCCTTGTACTGTTCATCATCAGCCCAAGAGGCAATCCACCACCACCACATAAGCGTAGGGTATTACACCACAACGGTGGCCCAAACCTGTATAAATATTGTGTCTCTTGTGTTGTGAGTTCATCATGCTAAGCTTAGGGATCGCGGCGAGGCTAAGAGCGAGATTCGGTAGGGGAAATCTTTGTGCGCACCCCAGTGTTTGAACCTCAAGGGTTTTGCCGGAACCCGAAATCCGACAACATCAGATTGCATATTAACATTACAAAGGACAAATCACTAGAAGGCATTGGCGGTGGCCTCGAGAAAACAGCACGAACTATATTTTAAAGTAGACAACCGTGTGGCGGGGTTGACGGTGGCCTTGAAGACGATGTGCTCCTCCAAGATCTGGTGGTCGGCACGCATGGCAGCTATAGCGACCTCATCGGTGCGTGCAACCGCAATTTGCTTCTCTGCTGCCAGATGCTACCGAGCTCCACGTTATACTGTGTGCAAAATGGCTGTGGGCGGCGCTTAATTGGAGGAGGGGGCAGTGATTTTGGTGGAAGGTGTCGCACCGTCGGTCAGGGCATGTGGGACGGGAAAGGAGGAGGATGGTGTGGGTGGGGTGTGGATTACATGACCATATCGACGAGGACGCGCAGCAAGAAGAAGGGTCAGCGGCGAGGAGGCCGCGCAGCAAGAAGAAGGGTCGCCGGCGAGAAGGCGGCACTGCAAGAAGAAGGGTCACCAGCGAGGAGGCGGCGCTGCAAGAAGAAGGGTCACCGGCAAGGAGGCAGTGCTGCAAGAAGAAGGGTCGCCGGCGAGGAGGCTGAGCTTGGAGGTTTGAACTTGGAAAGCAAGGAGGAACAGAGGAAATGTGGCTTCTGGTGGGAGGGAGGGGGTGGGGAGATAGATATTTCCGCGGTGGGAAAAAAATTTCGCTTGGTGCCATGAGAAACTGGCGCGCAAGTGTGGTTCAAGCGGAGGTGGTGGAATGTAGATGACAAAGCTTCCTGCGTAAGCCAGACAAGACGGTGCACCAAGATATTTTATATCGCATCCCACACGATTCTTTCTAGTAAACTGTTTGTGATATACCTAATTTTTTCATTATGTTTTGGAAGACAAAATGGTGTTACGGAGGGAAAGGACGGTGTTTGAATTGTTAGAACATTTATGTATAGTGAACATGCAACTACATGAGTGTCGTGTTCAAATTTGGAATTATTCCGGGTTCATTTGGCATTGTTATGGATTAATTGAGTTTATCGGCATTTAATGTGCATAATTCAAATTAGAACTACAAGCACATGCTCCAGTGCCCCAAAGTTTGTTGAAAAATCACATGTGTGTCTTTGGGTGAATTTATAGGTCACATGCAAGAAATGGGAATGAAATTCAAACATCTGGGCATCGTGGCTCGGTCGGGAACATTGAGAAACTTGGATTTTAAATTCCTGGAAATTCAAACTCGCCTGAAAATCATGAAAATTGGCATGGTATCATGTCATGGCACCAACATGTTGTGTTAAAAAAATTGGCTGCATCTGGACAAGTTTTTGGTATAAGCTTCTTGCAAACCGAAGCTTCTCTCGAGAAGACTCGTGGTTCCCGAGGGGGACGTGTCACCTTTGTGTTCAAAATGATATACGCTACCTCCCCCCCCCCTTATTTTTTCACAGAGGCAACATAGAACTATATGAGTGCCGTGTTAAAATTTTGAATTATTCCGGTTTTGTTTGGACTTTCTTATACATTAATTGAATTTCTGGTCATTTAATATGCATAATTCAAATTTGAACTACAAGCACATCCTCCAATGCACCAAAGTTGGTTGAAAAATCACATGTGTGTCCTTGGGTGAATTTCTAGGTACCATGCAAGAAATGGGAAATGAAATTCAAACATCTGGGCGTCGTGGCTCGGCCGGAAAGATTGAGAAACTTGGTTTTTTAATTGATGTAAATCCAAAACATGCCTAAAAATCAAGAAACTTGGCATGGTGTCATGCCATGGCACAAACATGATACGGTAAATTTTTTGGCCGAATTGGGACAAGCTTTGGTATAAGCTTCTTGAAAACCGGAGGTTCTCTCAAGAAGGCTCGTTGTTCCGAGAGGAACGTGTCACCTCCATGTGTGAAATGACATACGTACATTGCCTTCTCCCGCCTTAATTTTTTTACACAGGCATATTAGACCAAATAGAAGTACCATGCTCAATTTTTTAATTATACCGGGTTCGTTTGGCCTTTATTATACATTAATTGAATTTATGGTCATTTAATGTAGAGAATTCAAATTTGAACTACAAGCACATGCTCTAGTGCACCGAAGTTGGTTGAAAAATTACATGTGTGTCCTTGGGTGAATTATAGGTCCCATGCAAGAAATGGGAATGAAATTCAAACATCTGGGCGTCATGGCTCGGCCGGAAAGATTGAGAAACTTGGTTTTTTTAATTCATGTAAATCCAAAACACACCTGAAAATCATGAAACTTGGCATGGTATCATGACATGGCACCAACATGTTGCGGTAATTTTTTTGGCCGAATTGGGACAAGCTTTGGTATAAGCTTCTTGCAAAACGGAGCTTCTCTCAAGAAGGCCCGTGGTTCTGAGAAGGAACGTGTATGTCAGGACCCCGATTCTAAGCCACATCGATCTAGCATGTAACACATCATATCACTTTGTGGCCTCACGCACGGTATTCCCACGGGTGCCACCTTACCTGGCCCGGGACCGTCTGCGCCTTTTGGCTCACGTATATGATAGTGTCGCTAGCATCCATATGACAGAGAACCCGGTCCGACATGACTAGTGATGAACCCAAAGTGTCACTAACTTACAGGGACAGGCATACATGACCCAGCAACAAACGTGTCGGTCATCAGCGAGTAAACTCAGGCTGTAGCAACTAGGCTAGCAGGACTCCAAAAATTCGGGCTGTAGCAGGCTAATAGGACTCCGAAAGACACCGGGTGACATTTCCCCGAAGGGACAGGCACATGATCGAAGAAGGATACATGTCGGCTAGTCTAAGTCTTTCGGAGCAGTAGCAACTGGGCTAACAGGACTCCGGTAAACCGGGCTGTAGCAGGCTACCATGGCTCGGTGGAAGCACTAGACTACATTTCCCCACAAGAGAGGCAACCAAGGATAGACAACTAGGTTGTCGGATCCCACACATACCAAGCATTTCAATCATACACACAATATGCTCGATATGTGTAAATACAACATGGCATCACAACAAAACTCTACGACTCAAAGTATTTATTCAATAGGCTCCGAGGAGCGAGATATTACAAACATGGGTATCATGACCCAACATTCAGAGCATACAAGTCAAGCACATGCGGAAGCTTAACATGTCTAAGTACAGACATCTACAAATGAAAAAGGCTGAGAAGCCTGACTATCTACCAGATCCTGCCGAGGGCAAAAGATCGTAGCTGAAGTGTCAAGCTAAACGTCGAAGTCCACACGGAACTACTAGCGAGACTGAAGTCTATCTGCGAAAACATGAATTAAGCAAACATGAGTACAAATGTACCAAGCAGGACTTACATCAGAACTAACTACATATGCATCATTATAAACAAAGGGATGGTGGGGTTTAACTTCAGCAAGCTAGCTTTGACACAGTGGCTAACCTGAACTACTACTGCAAGTAACTCCTTTGAGGTGGCGCACACGAGTCCACATATTCACCATTTCAATACACCACTATGGATCTGCTCCCGTCTCCCTATGGGAACGCCATCCATAGCACTCACGCTTATCTTGCGCATTTTAGAGTATCCACTTTCACTTGTCTATGAACTGTAGAGGAAACCCGAAAGTCCTTTACCGTGAACACTGCTATTTGAATAGATCATTTATAACCCTGCAGGGGTGTACTTCTTCACACATGCTCTCGCCACTTACCACCATGTACACGTCGTGTATCTCAGCAACCTTCAAGCAGAAGCCTGGCGAGGGAGTCGGCCACGACCTGGCGAGGGAGTCGGCCATGACATGTCAATATGTTGTGATTTGAGCTAATGCAACTAGCAATAGATTAAATGAAGTTGGTTTGAATCCAAGATTCAAATTAAAACTCCACATGTGGTTATTTAAATGCCATTCATATGATTTGTACTAAACAGTAGTCATAAGTTGTTCTATCATGCATTAAACATGTATAGAAGGATAGATTGGATTTTTCTGATCATTTTTCATATATAATTTGTTTCATTCGGAGTTATGGTTGAATTTCTATGAATTTCAGAAGTTTTGGGCATTTTTTGGAATTTCCTGACTTAAGTTTAATCCAGAAAATGATTTACTGCATCAGCCTGACGTCGGTGTGACGTCAGCAGGTCAACTGACCCGATCCAGGTCAAACCTGACTAGTGGGGTCCATTGGTCAGTGCCCCAGTGTTGTTTAGTGTCACTGACAGGTGGGGTCGGGTCAACAGACACGTCAGCACAGTCAACTCTGAGTGGTGGGTCCTGCGTGATTAAACTAATCTAGACAGAAGTTTAAGCCGTGGTTAGTTAAGGGCGTGGGGCACATATGTCTGTGAGAGAGGGGGCTAATTAGCAGGGTCATTAGTCCGTAATGATGGTGCCACATCATCACGTTGGAGACTTGCCGGCGGTGACCACAGGGCACGGCGGGGCACGCCGGGCTTGCGCTAGAGGCGTCGGCTTAGCGCGCTGAGGGCACCAGGGAATAGCCCTTGATATTGCGCATCCAGAGGGCCAAGCGGGAGGTCGCGGGGTCACCGGAATCGTGCCTGGCGACGAGCTATGGCGGCGGCCGGAGCTCAGGCGTCGACGAAACCGATGACGCAGCACGCAGAGAGGCTAGCAGTTAGTACCTACGGGTTCTTCGCGTGCGCACGAGGCCAACGGACATATGCGGGACCAAATGGTCATTGAAAGGACCCCGGCGTTGAGCTCGTGCGGCGGAGCATCTCGGCTCCAGTGTAGGAGGCGGCTAGAGGAAGGGGTTGACCGCGGGGAGAGGGGGAAAATGCTCGGAGCCTCACTGCGGTGCCGTAGGGATGGCCAGCATGCTCGAGGAAGCTCGGACGGTGGCGAGTCGATGATGGAGATCCACGGAGGCCGACGACGAAGAAGAGGTTGGGGACGGCGCGTTGGGGCTCTTCCGGCCACGTGAGCTGACTGAGAGGATGAGGGTGGCGCGACGGAGCTCAGGGGCTGGTCCATGGGTCTAGTGCTGGCTGGTGGCCGCGGTGGTGATGATCGGCGACGACGAACCCGTTCGGGTGAGTGAGAGAGAGATCCAGGGGAGAGGGTGAGGACGGGGGAGACTGAGAGGGGTTCGGGGGGTAGCGTGGCAACGTTGGAGGCATCCAGGGCGTCGGGGACGCAGGCAGCCAGGTAGGAGGTGGCACAGGCGCGTGTGCACGTGCGGCAAGCACACACTCTTCCTATTGGCTCGGGGAGGAAGACAACAGGGAGCGCCAGGTGGGCTGGGCCAGTGAGCTGGGCCGGCTGCAAGTAGGTGGCCCAGGTGGGTTTTGTGCCCTTTTTCTATTTTGCTTTTGTTTTCTATTTTACAACTTTGTTTTTGATTTAGTAAAAACACAATTCATTTCTATAAATCCTGAAATTAATTATGGGCTATAACTGAATTATCTCAGAGGCCCTTAGCTATTTTCAGAATTGTTGGAGCATTTAATAATATTTATAGCAATTAAATGCCCCAATTCAAATACTTTATGACCTAAATTCAGTTCCCAAATTGTTCCTTAGAAAATGTTCATTATTTTTGGTATGGATCAAAACCATTGCCAAAAATATCAAACATCAAAGAAGAGCATTTTGGGTTCTTGAATGCAATTTATTTAAGCTGGACCTATTTGGATTTCAAAGTGCTAAGGTTTGATCACCCCCATTTCAAATTTCCATGAAATTAAACATGATGCAAGCATTATGCAACAGCGGGCAGAACTAGAAGCTAGGGATGTGAAAACTCACCCCCACTAAACAAGAATCTCGTCCAGAGATTCAAGCGTAGGGTAAGATGAAAGAGGAACACAAACTAACACAATCTTCACGATCCAGGTTGCACTTCATGGGAACGTAGATTCGATTACCATCTCTATCTTTATGTCTTGCTCTAAGAACTCCAACCAACATGACATCAAGAGGAAAAGGGAAACTCTAGAAGGATCGATCTTCTCAAAGATCAAACAACTTAGGATCAACTCAAGGAGTGAGTCATTGAAGCATCTCTTGAGCTGAGACACGAAGCATACATCTAGAGGGATGGAGTGGAACAGATGACGAGGGTTCACTAGGTAGATAACAATTCCACACCTAAGAAGGTGGTGAACGGTTGTCATCGTAGCGAGGATTTGAGTTTCCATGAAACCAAAACGAGACATCTTAGAGGAGGTGACTCATAGAATTATTCCCTTAAGTGGCAAAAAGAATTACTTTTGATATAAAGATCATTGAAACTCTCCATACCAGCCTAAGGCAAATCACAATCGATTGTTTGAAGGAGTTCGAAGGAATGGCATACTGATACTAGAATGGATGATGTGGACTACGTTGTTGAAGACAACACAATGGATGTTTTTTTCTTATCATCGGAAATGGATGGGACCCATGGTAGGACCACTTCTGAAGATGATCCTGAACAACAATTAGTGAGAGTGGCAGCCCATGGGAAGTTGGCACAATGGCGGTGCAAGCTAGGAACAAAATGCAAATGTTGGGAATGTTCCAACCGTCATATCGGCCTGAGATTCAGATTAGATTAGCGTCAGGATATTCCAGACTCACATGTCTAAGGAGAAAGTTTGCAACACAAGTCGACGAGATGACATTGCGAGATTCTCTGGAAATGAACTACGATAGCAAGCTCCAAAACATGAGCTGGTTCTGCTACATACATGTGAACACGCTGTCCAAGACAAGCATGAGCACATAATACTCTTACAACAAAACATTACCGTGTTCAGGTTGGGAACCATCATCGAGAATATCGAAGTCCAAACCTAAGTCATGATTCTTAAGAAGGAACTTCTTCTCCTTGAACAAGTCAATCAGTGGCTTGGTGTGCTAGGAAACACATATGGAGTGGAGGCGGCCAACCTATCAAACCATAGAGTACTTCGCACTTATGTGTGACTAACTTGGGATGATTCCAGAGGAAGCAAAAACAAGCTTTCTCGAATTCACAGCGGCAACTTGCATCAAGTGCACATGAATTAGAGGAAGTCACTTCTTTCATCCAAATGTATACCTCATGAGTAGAACATGAAGGCAATGCTTACAAAGTTTCCAATGCTAGCTTTAATGTTCATCATGAATCACGGAGAGGATAAAATGCTGCTGATGGTCTCAACAACAATTCATCAAGATTTCCATGAAGATGGAATTCCACAACTATGTGTACAAGGCGATAGTATTGGTCAGGCCCAAAAGATATAATGGTGTATGCTCGAGGTACAACCCCGAGTAAGACAACATTACGAACATCATTGGTACTGATTTGATTTGGTGATAGACCATACTCAAATCAAAGTTTTGATAAGACAATAGGTCCAACAACTGATCACAGGGACCAATCGATGAAGATATCATCTTTCTTTAGCTAACACACAAACACAAGGATATCCCTTTGGAGCGAACTAAGTTAGGCAAGCTTTTATTTTCCAACTCTCCAAGTTGTTGTTTAGCTTAACCAACTAGCTCAGGGGTATCCAACACAGATTCTTGGAGAAAGGGTAGTTTATAAAAAAACCAACTTGATCACGAACTCAACATAACGACCAGGGAACAACCTGGTGATACTTCCGAGAAGATAATCGTAAAATCACGAACCACCAATATGTCATTAGGCTCGGGAGCAATCTTGCTTTTCAAGGCAAGACAGTATGATCAAAAGAGCGAGCGATTGATAGAATCCTAACTCGTTGATCAAAGATTGCACCAGAAATAAGGACTAGGTAGGACGATTAATCTTAGAGTAGTGATTCAAAAACCAACACGCTAGGAATGAAATTATTGTCCTTTTAACTACCAAGCAACGAAGTTGCTAGGAATATAGATTTCACACATCATGATTCACTTGTCGACGTTCCGGTTATCATAACACGGAGCCGAGGAATGAATAATGATGGCAAGAAGTATCACTAAATCAGGAATTCATAAGAGGTGGTGCGATTCTCATGAAAATTCCTGACATAAAGGGGGTAATACTCCAAGGTAGAATAGAACAAAAGCTGGTTTAGCATTTTGATCTGCGGGTTACAACTGATTTGATCCAATCCAAGAAATGGATGGGGTGCGGGAGTTTGTTTCTCCTAGTCATTCCGAAATAGAATGGCTTGACGGACCACAAGAATAATAGGTGTCGATGAACATGATTGCACACATACTTTTGACAATCAACTAATAGATGATGGTCGGAATACAACTTAAAATGGACAACTCAAGGAGCATATAACTTTCTGAGTTGTGGATGCATAGATTAGTATCTTGAACCAAGTTCAACAGGTTTCTTACAGATAATCCATGCGAAGAGGTAGGACTAGCAGATTCACAATGTAGAACGGAGAACTCATCGAGAGCACTCTTATTGTGATCCTTTAATTCAGAGAACATCTGCCTTGGCTGGTTCATGGTATTGGAAGAATGAGATACAACGGACCTCGAGGACTATCGCAAAGGTTACTAATATCCTAAAGGAACTAGCAAACACTATCAACATGAGGCAAGTAGGGTGAATCTTGGGTTCAAGAACCCAGGAATAGAATACCTACATACTAAATGGCATCACGGGATGCTTTCGAGAATAATGGCCAGAATCATCACACTAGGGACACAAAGCATTGCTAGATTACTGAGTGGTTCTCTAAGACAACTAGGCCATAATAATAGATCCAACATATATGTCGAGGCAACTGAGTACCTCAACTCACCGATTAGTGTGGTTGAACTGGCCCAAAGAAACATTGCGAATGGAAAGAAGGGATTTGCAAATGCATCAGACTATTTAGAAACCTGGGATGAGTTGAGCAGCATAACGGCTGTAAATGCTCAAAATGATTTGAGACATCCTGCAAAATGGTGGCATAACCACTAAACATCGCAATATCAAAGTTCTGAGATCAATTGTCAACACACAGAAGTAGTAGGAACTGAACTAAGGCTTGGAACCAACATTCCTATGAGTCTACGGATTAGTAACACATGAACCTGATAGAAAGAATAGAAAGCCTAGTTCTTAATCCCCGTAGAAGAGAAGAGGTTGACTCCAATCAGAAGGCATAAGGTAAAGGATTAAAAAGAGCCTTACGTTCCCTTCCACAATCGATTCCCTTACATAACTAAAGAATTTCTAGACTCAACTTCGACCAGTTTGGCTTGGTAATCCTACAGGCAGTCAGGCTCTGATACCAAAGCTGTCAGGACCCCGAACCTAAGCCACATCGATCTAGCATGTAACACATCATATCACTTTGCGGCCTCACACACGGTATTCCCACGGGTGCCACCTTACCTGGCCCGAGACCGTTTGCGCCTTTTGGCTCACGTATATGATAGTGTCACTAGCATCCATATGACAGAGAACCCGGGCCGACATGACTAGTCGTGAACCCAAAGTGGCACTAACTTACAGGGACAGACATACATGACCCAGCAACAAACGTCTCGGTCATCAGCGAGTAAACTCGGGCTGTAGCAACTGGGCAAGCAGGACTCCGGTAATCCGGGCTGTAGCAGGCTAACATGACTCCGAAAGAAACCGCGTGACATTTCTCTGAAGGGACAAACACATGATCAAAGAAGGACACATGCCAGCCAGTCTAAGTTTTATGGAGCAGTAGCAACTGGGCTAACAGGACTCCGCTAAATCGGGCTATAGCAGACTACCATGGCTCGGTGGAAGCACTAGACTACATTTCCCCATAAGAGAGGCTACCAAGGATAGACAACTAGGTTGTCGGATCCCACACATACCAAGCATTTCAATCATACACACAATATGCTCGATATGTGTAAATACAACATGGCATCACAAACAAACTCTATGACTCAAAGTATTTATTCAATAGGCTCCGAGGAGCGAGATATTACAAACATGGGTATCATGACCCAACATTCAGAGCATACAAGTCAAGCACATGCGAAAGCTTAACATGTCTGAGTAGAGACATCTACAAATGAAAAAGGCTGAGAAGCCTGACTATCTACTAGATCCTGCCGAGGGCACAAGATCGTAGCTGAGGTATCAAGCTAAACATCGAAGTCCACGTGGAACTACTAGTGAGACTGAAGTCTCTCTGCAAAAATACAAATTAAACAAACATGAGTACAAATGTACCCAGCAAGACTTATATCAGAACTAACTACATATGCATCATTATCAACAAAGGGATGGTGGGGTTTAACTTCAGCAAGCCAGCTTTGACTCAGTGGCTAACCTGAACTACTACTGCAAGTAACTTCTTTGAGGTGGCGCACACGAGTCCACATATTCACCATTTCAATACACCACTATGGATCCGCTCCCGTCTACCTACGAGAACACCATCCATAGCACTCATGCTTATCTTGCGCATTTTAGAGTATCCACTTTCACTTGTCTATGAACTGTAGAGGCAACCCAGAAGTCTTTTACCGCGGACACGGCTATTTGAATAGATCATTTATAACCATGCAGGGGTGTACTTCTTCACACACGCTCTCGCCACTTACCACCATGTACACGTCGTGTATCTCGGCAACCTTCAAGCGGAAGCCTGGCGAGGGAGTCGGCCAAGACCTGACTCCACACAAGTCTCTAGTCCAGGTTTATCACCTATTCGGGTTCCATCCATGAGGAGATCCGGCCGGGATTTCGCTCACAGCCCCAAACGATGTGTGCAGGGTTCCTGAGACACCAAACAGGCGACTTGGTACACCGGGCCACGTGCCTACCACATCATAGCCCACCCCTCAGGTCAGCACTGCGCACGGCCTCCAGCATACTACAAACACCAGAAACTACTTGCAACTCCTGGACGGAGGACAAGGGTGGTTAAGAAGCTGAGAGAGTCAATTAAGGAGCCCAATGCGTGGTAGTAGCTGTTCATGGATCACAAATACAGAACTCGGTTCCTAAGGACGGCTTCAATGAGACAACCCACCATGTACTCCTACATGGCCTCTCACCGCTACCTTTACCAAATCGTGTTCACACACTTAGCTCACACACAGTAGGACATGTTTACACACCTCCGATCATCCCCGATGAATCAGACCTGACTCAACTCTAAGCAGTAGCAGGCATGACAAACAAGCATGAATGAGTAGGCACATTAGGGCTCAAACAACTCCTACTCATGCTAGTGGGTTTCATCTATTTACTGTGGCAATGACAGGTCATGAAGAGGAAAAGGGTTCAACTACCGCAGCAAATAACGGATATGTCGTTGTTGTCCTAATGCAGTAAAAGAGAGAAGGAGCGAGAGAGTGGGCTTGTATCGGAATGAACAAGGGGTTTTTGCTTGCCTGGCACTTCTGAAGATAGTATAGTTCTTCATCGGTGTCATCGAACTCATCGTCGAAACGTCATCTACTGAGAGGGGACAAATACCGGCAAACAAGGGAGAACACAATCAATGCAATGCACAATATCATGCATGATCATGACATGTCAATATGATGTGATTTGAGCTAATGCAACTAGCAGTAGATTAAATGAAGTTGGTTTGAATCCAAGATTCAAATTCAAACTCCACGTGTGGTTATTAAAATGCCATTCATATGATTTGTACTAAACAGTAGTCATAAGTTGTTCTATCATGCATGAAACATGTACAGATGGTTGAATTTCTATGAATTTTAGAAGTTTTGGGCATTTTCTGGAATTTCCTGATTTAAGTTTAATCCAGAAAATGATTTACTGCGTCAGCCTGATGTCAGTGTGACGTCAGTAGGTCAACTGACCCGGTCCAGGTCAAACCTGACTAGTGGGGTCCACTGGTCTGTGCCCTAGTGTTGTTTAGTGTCACTGATAGGTGGGGTCGGGTCAACAGACATGTCAGCACAGTCAACTCTGACTGGTGGGTCCCGCGTGATTAAACTAATCTAGATAGAAGTTTAAGCCGTGGTTAGTTAAGGGTGTGGGGCCCATATGTCAGTGAGAGAGGGGGCTAATTAGCAGGGTCATTAGTCCATAATGATGGTGCCACGTCATAACGTCGGAGACCTGCCGGCGGTGACCACAGGACACTGCAGGGCACGCTGGACTTGCACTAGAGGCGTCGTCTTAGCGCGCTGAGGGCACCAGGGAGTAGCCCTTGATCTTGCACATCCAGAGGGCCAAGTGGGAGGTCGCGGGGTCACCGGAATTGTACCTAGCGACGAGCTATGGCGATAGAGTAGCCCTTGATCTTGTGCATCCAGAGGGCCAAGTGGGAGGTCGCGGGGTCACCAGAATCGTACCTGGTGATGAGCTATGGCGGCGGCCGGAGCTCGGGCATCGACGAAACCAACGATGCAGTGTGCAGAGAGGCTAGCAGTTAGTACCTGCGGGTTCTTCGCGTGAGCACGAGGCCAACGGACATATGCGCGGGACCAAATGGTCACCGGAAGGACGCCGGCGTTGAGCTCGTGCGGCGGAGCATCTCGGCACCAGTGGAGGAGGCGGCTAGAGAAGGGGTTGACCGCGGGGAGAGGGGGAAAATGCTCGAGGGCTCACTGCGGTGCCGTAGGGATGGCCAGCGTGCTCAGGGAAGCTCGGACGGCGGTGAGTCAACGATGGAGATCCGCGGCGGCCGACAATGAAGAAGAGGTTGGGGACGGCGCGTTGGGGCTCTTCCGGCCACGTGAGCTAACTGAGAGGATGAGAGTGGCGCGACGGAGCTCGGGGGCTGGTCCATGGGTCTAGTGCTGGCCGGTGGCCGCGGTGGTGACGATCGACGGCGACGACCCCGTTCGGGTGAGTGAGAGAGAGACATCCAGGGGAGAGGGTGAG